>NC_056729.1:641021695-641204195 GCF_019279795.1 Protopterus annectens | reverse complement strand
GACCTGCAAAATGATTTTTATAAACAAGTGTCTTTAAATATTGTACAACAAAGTTTGAAAAGTACAGATGAGAAACTGTTATCCTTTTTACTTACCGATTGCATTAACGATGATGAACTTAAATTTCTGAATGTTGACAAACCTAACCTAGGCAAACTTTACGGCATCCCCAAGGTCCACAAACACATAAGCACCCCACCATTCAGACACATAGTGTCTTCCAAAACAAACAAAAACAGAAAAAAATTCAGAATACTTGGACATGGTGCTTAAGCCCATAGTCCAGACCACCAAATTCTACCTGTGACTTATGGGTGCTCCTTAATGAACTCCACCGCTACCAGGTCACCCAGGATGACAGATTCCTAGTCATGCTAGATACTGAATAACATACACCGCATACCCCACCAAGAAGGACTACAATTTATGAGGACATTCCTTGATAAGTACACTTCCTTCTCCTAGCAAAAGGAAAACACCATCTGTGACCTCATAGTTCTAGTCCTGCAGAAAAACTTTTTTCACTTTAATGAAAAGATTACCAGCAACAAAAAGGTGTAGCAATGGGGTCCAAAAGGGCTTCAGCATATGTCAGTTCAGCACCTGGGAAGCCAAGGTACTCATCCAAACACCCCACTTTCACAAAGTCAGACTTTACAGAATATATATTGATAATATATTTTTCGTCTGGCAAGGAACCCAAAACGAACTTCATCTCTTCCTCCAGGAACTCAGTAAAAGTACTGTGTTCCTCAAATTCACAGTCTTAGAAGTTGCAACCAAAGTCCACTTCCTAGACATTGAAATCTCTCTTAATGTACAGACTTGCTCCTTTGCTTCTAATATCTACAGGAAGAAAACTTTCAGGAACAACTTCTTTGAGTTTTCCAGCCAACACCCTTACTTCATGAAATCTAATGTAGTTAAGGGGCAGTTAGTCAGGGTTTCGCACATCATCAGTGATGACCACATCTTCCTAGATGAATGTGTTTTACTGCTTGATCTTTTCAGGGAAAGAGGTTACCCCATTGCCCTGCTCAACAAGATCCACACAGAAATCTGCAAAGCCAGAGCTACCAAATTTAAATCCATTCTTAAGCAGATATTCCTGACTGAACCCCAGGGAAAGCCCAAGACGGACTTCATCCTGAGCTTCCCCATTTCTATTGGCCTAGACATGTCTCATATCATAGGTTCATAGCTGTTTACTAGGCTAACGACCACAAGGGCCTTTTTAAGCGTAGCCATGCATCCCAAATATCTGACAAATTCTACTGCCCTTGATAACTGTAAGCAAGGGCTTGGGAGATGAACCATTTACAGGTTACCTGTGTCCATTAGAGACACAGGTGCCAAACCAGGGATGAATTTCTGGTTTCCCATCCAATTATCCAAGTTGCACTTGAATTGGGTGAGGGAGGAACACTGCTTCTCTGGGATACATACCCATCTCTCTAGCAGGTCCTATTTATATCACAGGAAGTCTTTAGAACAGGTAATTCTGGTGCTGTTTGTTTTGTGGATATGAAGGCGGTCCATCAGAGTAAGGTCTGACAATGCCCTGTATGGGCATAGATCTCCCCTCAAAAGCCTGTAGGAGACAGAATACAGGGATAGGGCCTTGAGGCGGTCTGCATAGAATATATTATTTACACTCTGTATTCTTTTACTTAGAAACCACTGTGGGCATTCCAATTGTTGGATATACCTGGTTAGGTACATACCAAAGGGGGCACTGTACTCAATGATAGGTCTAATGAATGCCGAATACAGTGGAACAATGACTTCCTTGGACTTAGATGCCATACCTTTGTTTATAAGTTGCGCAACATAAAATGATTTCCTCACCACTGTAGACACGTGATGATCAAAGGCTAGATTACTATCTATGTGTGTCACTAAGTCTCTGACTACTGGATCAACTCTAAGGGGTGTGTTGTTAATATGATAGTTACCAGGGATGGATGACTTCCCAAAGGATACTATTATGCATTTTTTGACATTTAGTTTTAGTCCATGGTTCTGACACCAATTGTTTGTTTGTGTCAGCCCCTCCTGTAGAACATTAGTGTCAGTGTGAGATTCCATGACAGCTCCTAATTTGCAATCATCTGCAAATTTAGTCAGCTAGAGACCACTGACATTGGCCATGACTTCTGAGAAGTAAATTCCAAAAAGGAGCGGTCCAAGGACTGATCCCTGAGGGACTCCATTTGTGACTGGCCTCTTTGCAGAGGTTGACTCCCCAATTCTAACTTCCTGGGTCCTCTCTGTGAACCAGTTGGCTACCCACCGGTTGACATACGGGTTTGTACCTAACCTCTTGAGTTTGTCAACAGTGCCCGAGTGGGGTATTGTGTCAAATGTCTTGGCCATGTCAAGGTAGGCAGTGTGAACAATTTTGCCCTCATCCATTGCTTTGGTGACCTTCTCAAAGAAATCCACCAGGATGAGTAGGCATGATTTGCCCATGACGAATCCAAACTGGGTTGGGTCCAGTGTCTGGATGATATATCTCTATTGATTATCTCCATGTTAATTCTTTCCATGGCTTTGCATATAAGACCACTCAGACCTCTAGGTCTGTAGTTTCCAGAGTCTGTAAATGGCCCACCTTTGTGCATACGGATGACTGTTGCCTTTCTCCATTCATGAGGCATGAAGTCTGTTTGGAGGCTACAGTTAAATAGTAATTCCAGAGGCCCTGGTAGGTCATGTTTCCTACTATTTAGAAGGCATCCTGGGTTACCGTCTGAACCCATTGATGCAGTGTTCTTGGTCTTAGAGAGAGCATTAAGGACCTGTTCCCTAGTGATAGTAGGAGGAGTTATAGTTGATGATATTCCCTGAGAGAAGGTTGAGGGGGAGAGAGGAGTAAAGTCTGAGCTGAATTTATCAGCCAGGAGGTTTGCTATATCTTCTGGCTCAGTATAAGAGGCTCCATTTACAATAAGCTCTACACAAAATTGTGTCTTGCCTTTGAGGTTGTGGACATAGCTAAAGAATGCTTTGTGGTTGTCCTTGGCCTGGGTGGCCAAACATACCACAGGTTTGGCTTTGGCAGACTTTATTTGTCCTTTGAGTTGTTTGTTTGATAAGAGTGCTTTTGTGATTCCACCAGGGTGGCTTGTTTTTTGAGTTAGTTCTGTATTTATTCATGGTGGGTATAGCTACCACTACGCAGCTATTAACATGCTTGAACAGGGTTTCTGTGAACAGTTCTGCATAACCAGAAGTATTCTCAGGGTTTATGGGGGATTTAAATTTTGCCAGGTTCTCACTTAATAGCAGGATACTAGCCTTAGAGTAGTTCCTGAATTTTCCAGGTTTAGCTGGGGGGTCCAGGTTTTATTTTTACTTCAAAGGAGACCATCTTGTAGTCTGACCTTACCATTAAAGGTATTACAGTAGGGGATGTATAGCAGTCTCCCATATTAGTGAGGTCCAGATCCTGTATGGTTGCACCCCTGTATTGACTATCTGGTCCAGGCAGTTTCTGTTTACAAATTCCAGGAATCTCTGTGCATGTACGTTTGGTGTCATATAGGATTCCCAGTTAATAGTGGGGTAATGTCACCCATGAATATGGTATTGGGTTGGATGGTTAGTGTTTTTAATAAGTTTAAAAACACAGTATGGGTTTCCGGGGTAAGTGGAAGTGGTATTGGATTTTACCTATGGTGATTTGAACATGGAGCAGCTCAAGCACATTGTCCAGTTTGACCAGCCTTGAAATATATTTATTTTTTATGTAAATAGAGACACCTCCACCTTTAGTCCCTGCCTGTGAAGTAAGTGGCCTAAATGTGTGGAAGGCATTATAACCTTGCAATGTTGGTGTGCTCTCCGTGACTTTAAACCATGGATCAGTGACCACACAGACATCAGCATTCTCTAGGGTAAAGAGAGCTACTAGGGAGTGGATTTTTTTGTTTAGGCTCCTAGCATTGAGCAGTAATGCCTTTAAATGTTCTTGGTTTTGATTTGCTATGTTGGAAGTACTTTCAGTTTGGCATTGCCTAAAAAGGCACTATGGAGGAAGACAATGTTTTAGATAATATTTGAAAGCCTAGAGGGGAGAGGTGCAAACATCCCTGGCAAAGCAGCATGGTCTGTTGACCATCTCCTTCCATGCTGACAAATATTGCTCCCCCTTAGAATGACACCAGAAACTAAGGCAATTATTAAAGTCAATCATCTTTTGTTCACATTGTGGCATCATCCTTGGAGTAGGTAAAATGCTGCTCAATGCTAGGTTCATACCAGCCTGAGACACACAATATGTGAGCTCCATAATGTCTCTCTTCATATAGTCTAGGGAGGTACATCTCATGTAATTTACTCCCACATGGACTATGATTGAGTCATATTAGTAACGGTGGTCCAATAACCCGAATTCATGCATAATGTGATGGATTCTAACCCCTGATAAGCAACTGATTGTAACTTTCTCCTTACTCAGCCTGGAGAGAGGGACATCAGTGTGTGTCTCACAATGGAATCTCCAATGACTAGAATGTTGGATTGTGTGGTGACTTGCCTTATGGGCTTAGAGGTAGAGGCTCCGTGAGATGCTGCTCTGTGTGTTAATGTGGGTGTTGTTTTGAAAGAGCGCATTTGGGGCTGCTGAGGGTATTTATGTGCAGTTCATCTAGGAGGTCTTTGTGGTTTAGGAAGGTTACATACAAGTTCCTCAGCAAAGGTGGGTCTATATGTCTGCTTTGAATTGTACATGATGGGTGCAGCGTGTGTACTACTGACAACCTTGTTGACATCAGGAGTGCTTTTATGTGAGAGCTTTGCCTCCAGTGACATAAGCAAGGTTCTTCATTAGCACTCTTCAAGAAAAATCTTGATGAGTGGATGGGAAATAGGAAATACACCCCGGGGATCCTTCTGTGTCTCTGCTCGACAGTGGCACAGGAAAATAACTTTCATGGGTGGCGTAAGCCAGGGAATCTTGTTGGCTAGGCTTACGTAGGCCCTTGGGCTGATAGCCTAGTACCTACCTATGAACCTATGAACATCTTTTGCATACCATATCAGTTTGTTTGAGAATTAACTAGTTCTCAGTAAACATGAGGCAATTTCTACATTGCCTCAGAATGCCCATGTCCACCAAGCCGGTAACAGAGACAGTAAGAAAATTCATATCCATGGCAATAGACCCTTTTTTATTGATTAGACAGTTAGAGTGAGAATATCAATCACTGTCAGGAGTATCTGGTTTGCAACTATGTGGACGGTCCTTGCTAATGCAAACTAGTCCTGTGTGCAGCTAGGTATTGGGGAAGTTTCAATTGTGCTTTTAAGGAAAAATGGCCCTCAAGGTGTCTGAGTCTGTACAGGGCATTGCTAAACACTTGAGGGGAAATTAATACACAGACCCTGAAAATTTAAGAATGAAGTATTTAGGCAGATATTCTGAAGTTAGCAACAAATCAAGCAGTACTTACTGCAAACAAAGAATTAGCTTGTTAGGAATGATGAAAAGGGGGGAGTCAAATGAATGGCTACTGCCTGGTTACTACTAATGCTGGTCTCACCACAGCTTCACTCTGTTGGGATACAATACTCATTTGCTTCTTCTCTCACCAGAAGCAAAATGTTAGCACCAATCCCAAGAAGAGAAGCTGGCCACAGCCTGTTTGGTGATCCAGAGTCTTGTCCTGGATAATGCAAGGCAAGGGTCTGTAGGCTTGTAGCCTTTTTCTTGTAGATGGCTCAAATAGCAACCAGACCAGTCAGGTACATTAACCACAGACACTCGTTCTCCAACCAGAAAGAGTCAGGAATCAATGCACTCTGCTCCTTCTCTCACTAGGATCAGAATATAAGCACAGATTCCAAGCTGTCACTTATAAAGCAGTTATTAAGCTTTCTGGTGATCAGCAGTCTCTAGGAAATAATGCATCTGTACTCCTTCTCACACCAGGAGAAAACAGAAGCACTAATCCCAAGATGACTTCTGAGAGGCACAATGTGGGCTCTACAATAAAAGGTGGTCTTGCAATAGATGCTTAAGGGTAAGATGAGAAAAAAATATTTATCCTAAACACTGCAGTGTGCACTAAGCAGTTAGATATGAAATCAATCATCAATAAAAACAATAAAAACGATCGGAAACTACACCATACCCTAGGAAACAGGCCCAGCTTCAGATATAAGCGAACCAGAACCCAAAAATCCATTTTCCAAAAATCAGAGAACTTTGTCCGGATCCCCCTGATGGATACAATTCCCTAATTGCCTTGATACAGCCGTGTGGTAACTGCATTGTCTGCAAACATATACTCACTTGCTCTGTGTACATTTTCCCCCACAACAAAACCAGAATTAAAATCACAAGAGAATTTCGACTGCAGCACCATCTCTGTTTATGCGGCAATTTGCTTGACCTGCAGCAGTTTTACACTGGTAAAACTGTCAGAAGACTAGCAGACAGAGCCAAAAAATATCTGCTAGCTATCAAACACTGGAGCCCCTCGAATGCGCTAGTGACACACAGCACAAAATACACCCACTTCTCTGGTTTCAATTTTCTTATCCTTCACAGGGTCAACCCCTTCTTTGGAGATTCCGATAGCCTCTTACAAGTCAAGGAACTCAATTTTCAGCTGCTTCTTCAAGCAGACATTTCCCTATACCTCAGTGATCACATTAACATCAAATGTGCTCTGAAGTGGTTCAGCTGAAAACACTGCACCACCTCTTTGCCAACACAGCTAACACTATTCTTCCTATTTTAGGGTCCACTACTTTAAGCTACCTAGCTCTCAACTTGTCTACTAAACATTTGCACACTTTACCTATCCGTTTAGCTCCACCTGTATCTCTAACACATAACTTTACCTCTACCACTGCTCAACTCACTGCCACTTGTATCTCACCTTTGGTATTTGTCTTATCTGCAGTTTAATCTGCACTTCCCTAATTAGAAAACAGTGTCACCTATTTTTCAACCTTGGTAAATACTATATCATATAATATGTTTAACCTTTTTACTGCCCACAGTAAATATTTCAGTGGTCACTGTAACTATTTATAGCTCTGCAACTAAATTGCACTTTATTTTCTGAAGAAGTTCCATTAATAAAAGGAACGAAAGCTCTCAAAATACACCAGTTCACCATGTTCTTCTTTGGATACCACTCGGATTCTGATTTCTACGTGTGTGTGTGTGTATATATATATATATATATATATATATATATATATATATATATATATATATATATAGGGTTCCTATTAGATTACCGAAGACGCATTCTTTTGAATGCATCTTGGTCGAACTTGAAAAGGCAAAATAACGAAGCGACATACAAGCAAATTCTTTCCCTGGGGAAGAAATCGTTTGGCCGCATCCATTAATTTGCTGTTTTTGTCACTGTAGTGCGATCTTGGAGTTAGTATATTTAAGTAGGGAGGTTTGTGGCACGTCGGGGGGTGTGTTATGTTATGTTTTAAGAGTTTTTTTTTTGGAACAGTGATTTATATATATATATATATATATATATATATATATATATATATATATACACACACATACATAAATACACATACCGATTTGTTTACCAGGGTAAAGCACTAATTCCAGAGGACCGATTTTAGTCTCAACTTCTAATAATGTATTACATCACATAAAATACAGAAGAACTTACGAAACAACACAATACATAATATCTGTACATATAAAAATATGTACATAAAGTTACAGAGAAGAAAAAATTATAACATTTGCTGCTTATAGAAAACTGATAAAACTTTTGACAGATGTGATTACATGAAAGTTAATACTAGAGGTTTCATTCTTTTCTTTTAGGAAGACACTTTTAGGATGGATTAAGGATATGTTTAGAAATTCAGTCAAATATTTCTTGCAGCAAAGTATTTGCATTGAGAAGTCACTAGAAGGTCTGATTTAAATTTAAACTGGAATGTGGCATAAAATATTGAGAGGTTAAGGATGGAGGTATTAATTCCCATAGTTTTTTTTACACAATGTAAAAACTTTTTTTGAATATCACATCTTCATTTTTACATACTGTGAAATCCCCATGCATGATGCAGTTGATATTTCAGCAATGACTGTTGATACAACCATTGTATCGTTATGTTTGAAGAATACTAATACATTAGCCTCATGTAAAACAATCTCTGCTTACAGTTAACTTTAAATAACATGCCATTGTTAAGCACGTTAATCCAAACATCACAATCAACTATTCTATTTAGTCTGAATTTCAAGTTTTAGTATAAATTGTTACTTAAACAAAAACCATCAAACGTATATATTAAGCATTTACAAAACAATTTGAAATCAGGAATTAAGTAGGCACCATATTTTTTAAACAATTGCACTAGTGGCTTTACATGTTAACTGCAGTCTGCCGTATTAAATAAATAAATATACATATTGGATAGTTTGTTCCATGTCAGTGTTCCCTTAAAGATCATTTTGCTTTACAAAAACTCTCTTACTGATGCTGCAGCCCACCACTTGTGATATACCTGGCAGCTGATATTTCTCTAGCATCATGTGCTCACCGATTCCAATTTTTCAGTCAGTTCTCCATTCGTTTTGCCATGTTGTAGCCCAACTCTACCCCCCCCCCCCAAAGTCTGCTCATCAAGTCTTTATGTAGGATAAAGCCAATGGCTTGGTGACATTCCAGGTAGATGACATCCATTGGATATTTACTGTTAAATATGATTTCAGTCAGCCATAATACATGGTCAAAATAGACTGGCAGAACCCCCTTAGACTAACAGAATCTATGTTGGCCAAAAAAACAATAGCTGACTTATTTGGAAACCAGCTCTTTAGGAGTTGTTTCTCTTATGTGAGGCTACGTTCATTGGCTTATTATTTCCTATACTTCTTTATGACTTTGTTTCATACAAAAGTCCCATCCAAATTTTAATCACTGATAGTATGGACCATCAAAGGACCAATGAACCACAACCACCTCTTTTATGATTCTTGGAAGCAGTCTACCTAAACTTTAGATGTTTGTCTCCCATCCCAAGAATGTTCCACATCTCTCCTCATTTTATTTTCCTTCAAAGAGATGTGGTACAACTGCCCTTTACCTACAGGTCTCTCCACTAGTTTCCATGTGAAAAAGATTAAGTAGATGTTTTGAGTAGTTTTGCATGATCCCCTGCCTCCACCATTTGCTTTTTTACCAGTTTCTAAGAAAGTTATAACAATTTTTTTTGTCCTTTTACCCTCTTCCAGACATACACTGGTAGCTCTTTTAATTCCATTATGCGGGATCTTTTTTTTAATCACTTTGATTTAAGGTAAATACTTCCATTACCCTCCTGCTGTGCAACACATTTTTATATGTCTTCCACTTTTCTCTCCATTCTTCAGTAACGGAAAGCATTCTTTTTTGGCTGATGTAGCCTATTTTACTTTACTGCAATTACAACAACCACAATGACTAATTCTTTCTTCTGTCTTTAATTTAGTACATTTCTGTCACGGCCTCATTACCTTGCATACAAAATGGAAGACACATTTCTCCATTCCCAGGTGATGGATTATTTACACAGTATTCCCTATACAATGATTTCCTATATCTATTCAGGAATGAGCTTGGTAATGTGCTTGGCCTGATTCTGATAAGTACTTTCTTTAAGAATCTGACCAAAACATTGTATGTATTAGCCCATGCATGTATTTTACCAGCTATAAAACCAATAACTAAACCATTTAATAAGAACACAGTGAGATGTAATAAGTATACAAGGACTGAAGGATACCATGATTGTTACAAAGCAATACACAATGTGTTGGATTTAGCATGTCTGAGTAACTAGTACCTCATGTGGTAAATACATTATTTCACCAAAAATAACTAGTCCTGGTTAAAAAAAAAAAAAAAAAACAGGGCAAATCAATCTGTACACTTATAGTTTATAATTTCTGTGATAACATGAGCCAGATCATGTTTCCTCATAGTTTCATTTTTAAGCAGTAC
The DNA here is from genome assembly GCF_019279795.1 of Protopterus annectens. Classification (NCBI taxonomy): domain Eukaryota; kingdom Metazoa; phylum Chordata; order Ceratodontiformes; family Protopteridae; genus Protopterus; species Protopterus annectens. The sequence goes on along the minus strand of NC_056729.1, from coordinate 641,194,206 downwards.
AATATTTTGCATGAAATGTCTCTTGGAAGCAAGTTAATTTTTATCTCAACCATTTCCAAGTATTCTCTGGGTGGTATTCGTGGTCATTATTTCAATGTGTAAAGGCTATTCACAGTGTCTTCAAATAAGCTCAAGAAATGTGTGATTCATGAAGCCACTTAATGCTAATGCACAATGGTAGCAAATGAACAAATGGTGAGATATAAATGAGAAATGATGTAAAACAGTGCATGCAAATAAGGCCTCCTCCTGTCTACTTGTGATTAAGAGTTTCACACTTTTCCACACTGTTCACAGATTCATTATAAAACACAGAGTCACACCTATTCTATCTGCTTTTCAATCCAATATAATGCTGTCACTTACTGCTAGCCTAGCTATTTCTCAGTGTGAGTTCTTTGTCTTGGCTGAACCAAACCTCTTGTGTCCTGTGCTGCACACTAGCCAAGAAGGTGGAGATACAGGCTGAAAATAATTTACTGTAATTCTAACAATCAGGAGATACTGTATAAGTTCTGAGTGGACATGAATATTGTAAGGGTCTTAGGAAGTATGTAGGCCCCCACACTGGCACCAGAGGGATGCATGGCCTGCGTATCCAAATGGATACAAAGGTATGTATAGCATTTACTACAGTTACCACAGGGGACCTTCCACAGACAGACTGAGGGCATGTTAGGTACCTTGCAAGCTTCTGCTTCAAGGATACTGCAGCAGATCCTGGCATGTGTAGATTTCCCAGTTTCACCTCAAGACTGAGCCAGTGCCTTTTTATGTTGCGGCATATTTCCCTCGGGTACATGGTGTGATAGACTGCAACCATGTTGCAATTAGGGCCCCATCTGGTCCATGGGGGAGAGATACTCCAATAGGAAGGGTTACCATTCCATCAGCTGGCAGGTAGTGTGTGATGCATGGGAGCGCTTCCGCAATGTCTCTGCCCAGCATCTGGGCAGTGCACACAATTCCCATATCTGGCATACTAGCTCACTCTATATCCTCTTCCTGCACAGTAGGATGCCCAGTGGTCATCTTGTTTGTAATTGAAAAAATGTTTCTTTTTTTTCTTTTTTTTTTCATTTAAGTAGTTATTCCGGGTAAAATGCATTGCTGAACAGTAAACCACTTTTTTTGCCTCTCCCACGGCTTTTTTTTACATTCAGGTCGATATCCATAGCTCATGACACCAGTGAGAAATTCAAGTGAAGCTGTTAAAGAGAACTTAACACAGCCCTGTCCCAGATAAAAATTGCAATCACAAAGGTCTTTGGCCTCTTGAAGAGCTATTTTAGGTGCCTGGATGAGTCTGGGGGTGCCAAATGCAGGATGTTTGCTGCGTGTTTCATTCTGCACAATATGATCATACTGCAGTCTGGTGGTGAAGTGACCCATGTTCTCACTGCAGTTCTCAGTTCTAGTCCTACTATGACTAATGGTGACCAGATGGCAGCTATAATAAGGGACCCCAAGTGACAGGCTCATGCACAACATAAGGCTGCACAGGTGAAGAGGTGGTGTCTAGTCCAGAGCTATGCACCATGACATTCAGGTCAGTGTTTCCTTTCTTGTATAAAATACATAGAGTATAAGTGATGTATGCAGCAATATCTATGGGCTATGCTGTATGGTGCATATTCTCCTGTCAATTCTCATCTTTAAATAATATTTTTTTCTAGTTCAGAACAGGTACTCACATTATTGTTTGTAAAAGTCATGCCTGAATGCTCACTCATGCCTGTTCAGTGATGTAAGGCATCATATAAGGAATAATCACATTTTTAACTGTTTTGCACAATACATTCTAGTGAGGTGGTACACCTAAGTATGCATGTACTGAATGTCATCAAGTGGTATAATCAGTAAAAACGATTACGTCAGCATTTTAACATACATTCATACCTTGCAATTAAATGAAAATATATTTTTATATTATACAATGTTTACTCATTTTGAACTATGTTGTATGTTAAAGTACTACACATCAGATTTTTTTCACTGTGTCATATACAATAATTCGTGACCTCAAAGAAAAAAAAAAATCATCATTTGTGCAGTGTTTAAGGTAAAGTGGCAGCAATGTTTGTTTACATGATTGGATACTCACATTTTTTTTACATGTTCTTATTGGTGCTTCCATGAATAATTGTGTATTATTGCTTTTAAGCTGTAGGTAACTGCCAACTGTAACACTTATAATGAGTAGAGCATTCATACCACTAATCACTGCAATGTTATGTTATGACATGCAGCTTTCGTTCTACAGTTACATAAAGTCATAAGCAGTACTATTAGATGACTGACTTGCATACAGATGAAAAATGTCATAAGTCCCCCCTTATTTTTACTTTATTTAATAATTTATCCTCCTTTGAGTTAAACATTGATGTGTGTGAATGAAAGTCAAATTGTAAGTAACAGAAATGTCACACTTGAATCACAGTAGGACTATGCCACATGTGTTGAGCACATCTCCTAAAGGTAGGCTAGGTGATGATGCAAGTGATTTTGAAGAGGGATTGTCATGAAAGCTGGATGATGAGTTGGACTAAAGGCCTATTTGATGCAGGTAATCCTGCAGACACTGATCTGACAGTGCTGCAGGACAGTGACTGAGACCTCAAATGAGATGTTCTACTTGGTGTAGATGAACACGGACATGGCCTGCATGAAATCTGTTGTGTTTGCTCCCCCCAATATTTTTTTTTATTTTTCTTTATTTATTCTTTGTTAACCAGATCACTCCCATCAGGCTAGTGGACTCCTTTCCGAGGAGACCAGAGGTAGTATTTATACATAATACATAATAGGTAAAATTTGGCCAGGACATCAGGGATCTTCCCCTTCTTTTTTTGATAAGTGCCATGAGATCTTTTACATCCACCTGAGCTACTACCAAGTCAGGCAAATGGGGCCTTGGTTTAAAGTCTCATCCAAAGGACAACACACTCAGGAGTGCAGCACCCCTGTTATGCAGCACTGCAGTGTCAGCAATCAAACTACCTGGTGTGGGAATAGAACATTCAGCCTTCTGCACCAAAGGCAAGTATGCTACTTGTTGAGCAATTGACACTAATAAATGCAATACTTTTTTGAGAAGCACTTGCAGCCTCATGTGATCTGTCCCATGTGTCTGGACAGTATCATGCCCCCTTCCCCTTCCAAGAAAGACTCCTATTTGACTCTGGTATGTCCCAAGTAGTGTACAAATTAGCTGACACTGATCTTTGTGTGTCACTAGACTATGCATCAGTATGATCATGGCATTATCCCTACTCTGTGCCATTTCCATGTAGTGCTGGAAATTCTCAAGTATACCCTGGAGGACTATGGCCATTTCCAGCTGGCTCTCTGGGGCAGTGATCTGAATCCTAACAATGTTACTGTACATTTGCTGCTAGTGGCCTATGCTTTATGTGTTTCCTGGGGTAGCTGTGACAAATTCCTGTGCCTTGGTGCCCCTTTGTAAAAGTGTCACAGTGGACACTGTTACCTCTGAATTTCTGCTATCATCCTGAAAGTGTTTATCTGGGTCTGGTGTAGAGGTGCTTGGGGTTTCTTCCTGTACAAGCATGAGCATAATGTCAGCAGGTGCTTGACTATGTGATGCACTGTCATTTCCTGCAGAGTTACTAACATTGTGGAGAGTGATCCTGCCATTAAACCTGAGGACTGCGTGCCACTTTCCTCAGGCTGCCTAATAAATATATCTACGTTATTGTCATCATCATCTTCAAAAGCCATTTTGCTGGTAATAGCCTCCAAATTTATTGGTAGAGTAAAATGGCTTGTTTCTTTTTCCAACCCTGTAAAAATTATTTGAAAACATTACCAAAAAAGAAGTAGCATACACTACTGTATGCTGAGTGAGGAGGTGTAGCAGACATCTGCCATACGTACTACCTTCACTGTCATTCTATGCAGAAGGGGGGGTGTCACTTGTTAATAGTAATAAATGTCAGGTATTTAATGTAATCATACCATGTCAACATTCAATTATCTAAATAAATATAGGTTACTGTTTTTAAACTAACCTTCCTGAACAGATGTGTGCTGCTTCTGCAGACATTGTTAATAGCCAGTGTCCACACCACCTCTGATTATTGCAGTCCTATCATCTTCTATGTCACAGTCATATCCACAAACGGAGGTGAGGGAGAAGTGCCTCAGTACTGGTAATGGGAACTGCATTCTGCCTCACCTTGGCTCTATCATATCCTACCATATCATTTGTCATCTTCTTGCACTGTTTTAATGTGCATCTCCTTCCACCAACAGCATTAGTGTCCGTAACAACTTGATTCCAGGCCTTTGTCCTCTCAGCTTGTTTGTGCCCCCTTTCCCAAACAGACATCTGCCATATGTCATAAGGGTTGCCATGAGGATGTGGTTCATCTAATGATTAATGTTATTCCTTCCCTACCAAGATCCCTGGTTTTGCATCATTACTGCACTTTAAAAACTGCCACAGTCATACACAAAAGAGTTTTGATGTAATCAGCAAACAGCACAACAATGCAAGCATGCCTGCCATCATCACAAACAAGTTACCTGGCACAAAAAGCATAATTAGATATACATGCAAAATCTCACCCAGTCCAGCCAAGTAAGGTTGTGTTGAACTAATGCTTGCACTGTCATTAATACATTCACAATAGTAAGGCAAAAGCAGTTTGTTCACAGATCTATCCTTTCCCTACCATTTTCTTGTGTTCATAACACTGTAATTTTTCATTCAGCAGTGACACTCAGAAATCTCCCAGTAAGGACACTCGTATGTTGAGCCAACAAAATATCCTTGACACTTCAGTACTTCACAATTAAATCACTGTATTTCTACCATGTGTGCATAGCCACTAAATGACAAATAAATTACTTTCTCGGTGATCACTATGTATTTTCACAGCTGTTGTAATGAATTTCCATTTACAAATAGTAATTTAAGCCATTGTAATATTACCATCATATTAGCAGAGCGCACGTTTCTTTAAGAAAACTCAGTAATCTTATATCATTTTGAGTTGTTTCATATTAATTTGCAATATTTCTATTATTTTTGCTTACTTTAATAAGTCCTCAGATTCCTAAACTATTTCTCTCCTGACTTCAACAATTGTAAGTTAATATAGTGGTGTTAACCTTGTTTGCATAAGTTCACGGTCATATACATGTTTTGAATGCAAATTAGGCCCTTGTATGCTTCTCACCATGAATCTCAGTAATATGAGAATGTGCAAGGCAACTTAGGTCTTGGCTAGTCATGAACGTGGCTTCGGGCTCATATGAAAGCACAGGGGATAGAAGCACTGTCCACAGTAGTCCCTAGGAATTCCCAGAAATCTGCAAGAATGAGCAGATAACCTCATAAGCAGACAATGTATAGCAAAGGCAAAATGGAGTCATACACATATCAGTTTGGACAACCATAAGGCATAATCCCTACCCATCTAACATTATCTGGCACATCTCATCACCTCAAAGCACTCAGCATTTACTAAGAGTTAAGTACTGACACACACAGGAATATTTATTTTTGTAAAAAGCTTCACCCTCAAAAACAAAAGCATTAATATTGATGCTATACTGCATAAGGAGCATATAAAGAAAATTATTCCCGCATGGCATTCAGTTATACAACTCCAAAAAGGTAGCAAAAGAAAGGCACAGCAGCAGCTTGTAAGTAAGATAAAACCTGATGAGTTCATAATGACTTTTATCCACCAAATAAATGACATGTGAATGTATTCCTTTAAAAAACAAAAACATGCAGGTGACAAAGCATTTTTGGTTCAACCAAACTTGCAAGTAATAACAGTGCAATGTCTAATGTCCCTGCTGGCTAACTGGATTTGTTTAGGGTGATGTCACACCCTAGATAGAGTAGTTCTCAACTTGTGCCCTCTTCAGACTTTCTTCATCCTGGTACTGGCAATTCTAATGATGGCAGCACCTGTGAAGGAATGAGGCCATGCTCTAAGCTGGTCTGACAAGGAGACAAAAATTATGCTCTACCATCTGAGGGATTCGTAAATGGATAAGACCTAAGTGTGCGCTCAAGGGTCTGATTTAAAAGAGACTGACATCTGGCAGGCACTGGGGGAGCACTTGTTATCTCTGACAGGGATTACCTGCTATTGGCTCCAGTGCAAACAGTGGTATGATGACCTACAGAAGTGTAGACCTGACCAGCTGGCTGAGTAGGTAAATCAGGTAACAGTGGGAAGGCTAGACTTCTATGCTAGTATTTTTTTAAATTTATTTATTTATTTATGTTTTGCTTCTTATTAAACATAGGTTTAAACAACAAATTATAATAATGCTGCAGAATTGAATGTATTTTCTATAAGAAATAGGCTTAATTGCAAATATGTACCAATAATGTTATTATAATAATGCAAAAGAAAGCATAACCTGACTGCCTTAAAAAACTCTAGCTATACTCTGACGCATATCGTCTACTCAGAGGCGATCTCTGCTTAACATACAAGACCATGTCAAACCCAGAGCTGTTGGACATGCTACACTTAAAGAAATCCCAATCCCTCAGAGACACATGCTCCAGGGATCTAAACCTTATCATCACAATAAACAAAACATGCTGGAGGGATAGGTTCCTGACCCAGAGACTCTCCGGACTCTGGAATAGATTGCCCATACATGTCAAGCACAGTGCCTCCTTGGCCCTCTTTAAAAGGAGTAATCCAAAATTGATGCCAGCAGTTGAAGCCAAAAACCAAAACAACAAAAAACCGCTGTGAGCCCCCAAAGAGGAACGTATCCAATAAATGAAGTGAAACTGGTTAAAATAAATGTATTTAATGGTCCTTGTAACACAACCAAAAACATTTTTGGTTGTGTTACAAGGACCATTAAATACATTTATTTTAACCAGTTTCACTTCATTTATTGGATACGTTCCTCTTTGGGGGCTCGCAGCGTTTTTTTGTTGTTTTGCCTCTTTAAAAGGAACCTTGATGACTGGATGGGAGAAAGGAAATTCACCCCGGGGATCACATCAGTCGCACTGCTAGACAGGGGTCCAGGGAAGTAAATAGTGTGGGAAGAAATAGCCAGGGAATTGTTATGGCTAGGCTTGTATAGGCCCTAGGGCTGATAGCCCAGTACCAACCTATGAACCTAAAAATATACCTATAAATATATCTGTAAGCAGAACTGCATTTGTACACAAATATGGAATGTTTATGCAATAACATAATTGTGTGTATAAATGCAATATAGGAGTACAGAAATATGTGTAAGCATATACATGTGTATAAAATACAGATGTACATCTGCATGAGTACATTTACAATTACTTTTGCATGTATAAAAATGTACGTATTCATAAATAAAAATATTTGCATTGTCATTTAATTTAATTTACAGTGAACATTACATTAGTTAGTAGTTGAAGTGCATGCAGACCATTTCTGTAAAGAAAGGATTTTGTTTGTGGAGGGCAGAAAATATTTATTAGTATAATAATTGTATAAGGCAGTAATTTCTTTCACAATATTAAATACACATACAAGATGGCTGAACTCAGTCAGGCAACACACCCTAGTCAGAGTGGAGGCTGGGGGAGGGGGTTGGAGGTTATAGTGTCAAGTAAATGACCAGCACATAGTTTAGTGTGAGATGGCTACTTGTACTACTTGACTTGATTTAAAAAATCCCCTTATTTGCTTACAGCTATTAAGCAGAAAATTATCAGAGCATACATTACTGTTCTAAAGCATGTGTACTGCATCCATCTGTAGCAGTAAATGTGTTGTGTTTTATGAATGTTGAATTGAAAAGAAGTTTTTCTATGTGTGTGCAGCTTCTGTCTCTGCCTAAAGGAAATTCACAGAATGTTACAATAAACTGAAAGTTAGGTATGCAGACTATAACAGTTGAAAGTAGAACATACAGTGAAAGTGTATGGTAAGACTCCGGACAACACCCCTCCTCCAAACAGACAAACTGTGCATACATATAAAAGTGTAACGATTTAATGGAAGATACAGTCCTACTATTTCAACTTGCGTTAGAAGAAATACTGGCACAGTATGAAAATTCAGATGTGAATAAATGTTTAAAGAAATAAACAGATATATTAAGCAGCAACAGTACTAGTAGTCATATCAGAAATCTTAAATTAAAAAGGTGAGATACAACTGGCAACAATGATCTTATGTATTCTCTATCTACCCAAAGAGGAAATTATCTATAACAGCAGTCAAGAATGTAGGAGAATGACGAGAATGGTTGAGGGTCCTAGTACAATAAATAGAATAAAGTAATAAATGCTGTTTTCTGTCTTTAAGTGATTTCATTTATATATAATTGTACTAAAGTGCTTTCAGTACAGTATTGCAATTAAATCAAAATGAAATCAAGTAATAAATGTAGTATTCTGTGCAACCAAATCCGTATCAGGCATAAATATCACATATATTACCTTCCCTTATCCTCTCTCCTACACCCTTATACCTATTTCCCACCCATACTATCCTCTTATATAAAAATTTGAAAAACAGAGTCTGTCACCTGACAAGAACACAGTACCCCTCTTCTCCCACCTCCTCCACAACTCTCTTGATCTTTTTTGTTCTGTGTTCCCCTCTTTGTTACATCTTCCCTTAATCAAGCCTTCCCATCTCCCCCTTTCCATTCTTTTAAGAAAGCCGTCAGGATGTCCAAATAAGGATATGCCTATATAAAACTTTTAAACCTCTTTATTTAAAAAAAAAATAATAATAATAATAAAAGCTGCTCTGTCCACTGCTTGTCTTAAATCTTTAAAGTGTGACTGCATAATCCTGCTCATCCCCAATATCCCTGTATATATGAAGTCAAATGAAGGCTAAGGCTTTCACACAGGTTTTCCCATACACATAATGATTAACGTCTGGTACTTTATGCTTCTACCATAAGTAGGTGTGCTTAACCAAAATGTCTGAATTTTCTTAATCGGCACAAATAGTCTGTGCTTACTATGTTTGCACATAGGTGTAGCAGTGCTCCTTGTGGATAACCACTATGCAATTGTGAAACCCAGTAATATGAATATCACTGTCTGTTGGTTAATATCCACAGTTCCCCTAAATTCTCACTAGCATTAGGTATACAAAGGGTTTACACATCTGCTGTGTAAAAAAAACTAACACTCAGATTAAAAACTGCCCAAGGTAAAGGGACACAATCAATGTGGCAAATGAATGTCTGAAACACTCACAATTTCATGTTTTCTGTCAAACACTAACAGCAAAGTCATTTCCATAGTTAATAAAATGGATGCAGTTAAATTGTTGGTTATATATATATATATATATATATATATATATATATATATATATATATCTACTTCTTTTGACCTAACTCCCATTTGCCCGACACCCATTTGCCCGAGACCAAATGACTGAAATTTCATTTGCCCGACACTTCATTTGCCCGACAAGTATTATTAGCAAGAAAATGGAATATGCCCCCTTCCCCACTGTAGTGCGACCCTGGAGTTAGACTATATAGTTGGGGGTGTGGGGCACAGCCCCACAAGGTGTGGGGGCAAAGCCCCCCACTTACTTTTCTTTTACTAAGCAATATTACATCAAAAGTTAACAATATCATATAAAATGAAGTGCACCCCTCGTTGTGGGGGACTGTGCCCCCCCCTAACTATATATTCTAACTCCAGGGTCGCACTACAGTGGGGAAAGGGACATATTCCATTTTCTTGCTAATAATACTTGTCGGTCAAATGAAGTGTCGGGCAAATGAAGTTTCAGTCAAATGGGGTCAGGAAAATGAGTGTCGGGCAAATGAAAGTTAGGTCAAAAGAAGTAGACCCATATATATATATATATATATATATATATACACACACACACACACACACACACACACACACACATACACACACACACACACACACACACACACACACACACACACACACACACACACACACAAGCTCTATCTGTATATATAGAAAGATAAATGTACTTTACAAAAACATGAAACATATTTCAAGTAAATGCACAAAAGTTATACTGTGCACAACATTTAAACATTTTATAATAGTCTATAATCCATAAAAAGGTTTTATATAATGATTGTTTTAAAGTGTGAGACATTACACTGCTTAATTTATGGGTTAAGTTATGGAGTTATACTTGATCTGTTTAATCATAATTTTCATAACCATAAGTATTGTAATGTAAAAATAATAATGTTGATACTTCTTCTGCCGTGGATAACATCATGCATTCAGTATTAGCCTTAATTAAAATTCAAACAGTAAGGTACATTTCTCCACTGACAAATGGACTGCCTACCCCAAATGCTCAAAATAAATAAATAAATAAAACATATTGGGGAATTCTAAAATGGCCACCAAATATTATCAGGATTCCTATGAAGCTCTTCATCACTGACCTATACTCTGATGTACATCTTTTTGGCTGAGATGAAATTACGTGTCTGTACTTAGAAATATTGCCCCTGAATGTGTAAAAATATCCCCTAAAATTCTGTGAGCAGATATTTCAAATCACCTTCAAAACAGATTAGCTATGATAACAATGGAAATTCAAACAGAACAATCTGCGTGAATTTAATGTAGAATTTTAGTAGTTGAATACCACTATTATTTTACAGCAAATAAAATATGAAGTTTTCCTCAAGATTCCAGCGTGTAGAACTGAGCTCTCTAATCAGACTCAAGACAAACTGGTACATGAGGACCTGCTCCCTAATGGTGAATGCGAAGGAATACAAGAAAATAAACTGAAGATAAATGTGTTTAACAGAGCAACACCAACCAGTTCTAGAAAAATATTACACAGTCAAGAAAACAAATGACAGAGGAATAACCTGAGAATAAATTTTGTACCTGAAAAAAATGGTAATAATCCATCTTTTTTTCACCATATTTATACCTGAAATGGTCTAATCACCTAACATTCTATGTTATGGTCTAGAAAGAACATACAGGTCTTTGACTCTGAAACCCAAACACCCTATATCAAATCCAAGATCTGTTAGTGTAAAATGTGTCTCATGCTGATAAAATGCTGACTCTTAAATTTGCTTGAAATAATCCTCCTGTCAGCTATAACTGACATAAATTCAAGGGACACTTATCTTAATACTAATCTTATTACTAAATGAAAAAGAATACTGGTCTGTAGTAAAATTATTGAAAGGAAAGATTATTATATACTCAGTCTTATATCCAAAAAGATAAAAGTTCAGCTTGATTTTCCAATCAAAATCTTCATATCAGTAGAGGATGTCATTGTTAATCTAAAACAACAACAATATTAGCAACAATAAACACCACTATACCACAGAGGTAACAGAACAGCTTCTAACATCTAAAAGATTAGGAGGGAGCATTCAAAAACAGGTAGCACACTGTGTTAGGGGGAACCATGCAATGAAAACAAACAGCACACTGTGTTAGGGGGACAGTGCAATGAAAACAAATACCACACTGAGGGGAAAATGTGCAAAGAAAACAAACAGGACACTGTGCTAGGGGGAACAGTGCAATGAAAACAAATAGCACACTGTATTAAGGGAAAACTTGCAATGAAAACAAATTGCATGCTGAGTTAGGGGAAAACGTGCAATGAAAACAAATACCATGCTGTGTTAGGGGAACCGCGCAATGAAATCAAACAGCAGACTGTGTTAGGGGGAATAGTGCAATGAAAGCAAATAGCACACTATGTTAGGGGAAAACGTACAATGAAAACAAACAGCACACTGTGTTAGGGGGAACAGTGCAATGAAAACAAATACCACACTGAGGGGAAAATGTGCAAAGAAAACAAACAGGACACTGTGCTAGGGGGAACAGTGCAATGAAAACAAATAGCACACTGTATTAAGGGAAAACTTGCAATGAAAACAAATTGCATGCTGAGTTAGGGGAAAACGTGCAATGAAAACAAATACCATGCTGTGTTAGGGGGAACCGCGCAATGAAATCAAACAGCAGACTGTGTTAGGGGGAATAGTGCAATGAAAGCAAATAGCACACTATGTTAGGGGAAAACGTACAATGAAAACAAATAGCACACTGTGTTAGGGGGAACCGTGCAATGAAAGCAAATACCACACTGAGGGGAAAATGTGCAAGGAAAACAAACAGGACACTGTGCTAGAGGGAACCGTGCCATGAAAAGAAACAGCACACTGTGTTAGGGGGAAAAGTGCAATGAAAACAAATAGCACACTGTGTTAGGGGAAAACTTGCAATGAAAACAAATAACACACAATGTTAGGAGGAAACGTGCAATGAAAACAAAGAGCACACTGTGTTAGGGGGAACAGTGCAATGAAAACAAATAGCACACTGCATTAGAGGAAAACATGTAATGAAAATAATCAGCTCACTGAGTTAGGGGAAAACGTGCAATGAAAACAAATAGCACACTGTGTTAGAGGGATCAGTGCAATGAAAGCAAACAGCACACTCGGTTAAAGGAAAATGTGCAATGAAAACAAACAGCACAATGAAGTAGGGGGAACTGTGCAATGAAAACAAACAGCACACTGTGTTAGCGGGAACAGTGCAATGAAGACAAACAGCACACTGTGTTAGGGGAAAACATGCAATGAAAACAAATAGGACACAGAGCTAGGGGAAACATGCAATGAAAACAAACAGCACTCTGTATTGGGGGAACTGTGCAATGAAAACAAACAGCACACTGTGTTAGGGAGAACAGTACAATGAAAACAAATAGCACACTGTGTTGGGGGGAACAGTGCACTGAAAACAAATAGCACACTGAGTTAGGGGAAAACGTGCAATGAAAACAAATAGCACACTGTGTTAAGGGGAACAGTGTAATGAAAACAAATATAAAAACGGATAATAGTCCAGACACCAAGGCTGAAAACATGCAAATAAAATCCAACCAAATTTATTAAAATGGATGTTTTTAGTTTATATAAAGTGTTCTCAAAGTCTTTTATTAAGGCAGAGAAAATCCCCATGCCTGATGGATCTTCCTCAACTATAGCAGTACCATTAAAAGTAGAGTTGAGTAACAGATTATAGTCACAACGCATAATACGTTCTAAATGACATAACTGGGGCTCTTTATCCAAGACACGATGGTCAAGCTCAACGTTGTTACCTTCAACCATGGGTCTAGGTGCAATCCACAAAAAATATATAAAAAGTAATAAAACTGCACTGACAACTAAAGTGGACTCAAACACAAGCAGAAGATATAAAAATAGATAATAATCCAAACATCAAGGCTGAAAACATCCAAATAAAATCCAACCAAATTTATTAAAATGGATCTTTTTAGTTTATATAAAGTGTTCTCAAAGTCTTTTATTAAGGCAGAGAACATCTCCATGCCTGACAGATCTTCCTCAACAATCGCTGTACCATTAAAAGTAGTGTTGAGTAACGGATTATAGTCACAACACATGTTAGGGGAAAATATGCAATGAAAACAAAGTTATTTTTTATTCATTTATACTTTGTTCATGGGATAGTCCGACTGGGCCATGGCCCATTTGCAGCGGAGTCCCAAGGGAAAAAGCCCCAAGAATACAGAAAGATATCAAATAGTCAGATAGATAAAAATAGTAATAAAACAGCAGATATTTCAATATAAAGCTTAACAGCAATTCAAAAGGTTAATGATTAAGCATTGTAATAGGAATAAAATAATTTGACACAGTTACAATGTATACAGATGTCTACAGAGACCAGTTTTAACAAATACAAGCTATGCTTCATCAGCAGAGAGTTTAGGTGCAAACAGTGGTAGAGGAAGAAAGATTTAGTAGAAGACTAATATTGGATAATCTTCAAAGGTGAGAGAAGGTAGGAGGATAAATGAAGGTACACGAATGCATAGTGAAAAGTTATCCAGGGGTAATACAGGAGCTTAGCCAGTTCTTGTTCAAATGTTCTTTAAGAAGGAGTTTGACTTTGAAGGAAGTAGAGGAATTTAGAATATCTTGGGGAATGTTTTTCCATTTTTTTGCAATTTGATTTGCAAATAAGAAATCACCAAAAGTGTTGCATGATTTCTTAGGTTTTAGAAGTAGTTTGTTGGATGAATGGAGGGGGCAAGTTGTGTAGTAAGGTTGTACTAGGTTGCTCAGTGCCGGACAGGCTTCTGGTTGGTGTAAGATGTTGTAAGCAATAGAGAGCTGGTTGAAAGCAAGTAGGTTTGGTAAATAGCACACTGCATTAGGAAAAAATGTGCAATAAGTGGGGATGTGCAGGAAGAGGGGTAATTCAAAGACACATGTATAGTACCTGTAAAGGAAGCCATAGCATATGCAAATGATAAAAACAAAACATGGCAGCATGATTCAGGAATGCATAAAAACTGTGCAATGAGCCACAACAATCAGCTTATCTGAACACCATAATGTCATGGTTGAACAGGTATATCACCAGTGTCAAGATAATAAGCATAATATCTACATCAGCTGGTCAGTGTGTATTACTGTCTGCTTTGGGAGGCAATGTCTGTGATGTTCCAGAAGAGTCCATCAGTTACTGGCATACCATCACCTTCACAACCAGGATGCAGTTCACCACTACTGAGAAGACAGAAAAATAATACAAGAGCTAGCAGACACGTCATCCTCATGTGGGTTCAAGGGGAAAGCACAAAATGCCTATCCCATGGGCCCCAAAAGTTTGTGTAGCACCTTGCTACAATAGATCTTTCAGTATCCCACTGGGGACACACTAGGAGTTTCACAGGAACTGACCTTCTGAATAACACACCAGTCCCTACATTCCATGTTAATGCATAAGGAGGATAGTTCATTCCTTCAGACATCAAAAGACAAAACCACTTCTTTTCATGCATTCTACAGCAAGCCCATTTTTCCTGAGGTCCTGAGACCATGGACTGCACCCACAATTCTATCAAGGTCCCAGATACTCCACACTGCATCCAGTATATCAGCTGGAAGGACTTACAATCCATCAATTGCTAAATGGTAAGTAGTCTACATGGTACCGTATACAATTGTGTATTATCTTGGCAAGTTTCCAATGATTCCTATATCTGGCACATATGTGGTTTATACCAACATTTAGTGTGTGGGGAGACAGGGATTTTCCAATGGGTCATCTAGTTGGTATATGCATATATTGCCAATGCTAGAGGCCATGGTGGTTCAGTTACCATGAACATAGATAGTAATCTGCTCATAACTGCTCAGTGTAGTGTGATGTATGTGATGTTGCATATGCATTTGAAATGACTGATGACCCCCATCAACAGACCCCAGACAATGGCAGAGATGGAATACAGTACTGTACTGCTGCAGAAGCAGACCTCCATCAAACATGTGTTTAGAGCACAGAAATCTTATTTCTGCTGCCTGGATACATCTGGTGATGCCATCAAATATGCACTACAGATGTATAGCATGATATACACTGTCAGTGGTGCAACATGTGGCATATGTGCCTTTATTGCCGAAGGCTGTGGGTTCTATTCCCACATGAGGTATATGGATTGCTGACACTGCAATGCAGCATAAGGGGAAGTGCTGCACTCCTGAATATGCTGTCCTTCAGATGAGATGTTAAACCGAGGCCCCATCTGCTTGAGTTGGTGGTAGCTCAGTTGGATGTAAAACATCCCACAGCACCTATAGAAAAGAGTAGGGGAAGTTCTCTGATGCCCTGGTCAAAGTTCCCCTAGTAGTATAAATACCACGTCAGGTCTCTCCTGAAAAGAGGCTACTTGCCTAGTGGGACTAATCTGGTCAACTAATGTGCCATGCTACACAACATGGTGTAATGAAAGCAGTTACAGGATGGGGAGACCATAGCATTGTCTGACATTTCTGTGCCAGCAGCAGAAGAGAAAATGGGTGAGGAGTCTTGAGAGAATGTAGCCACAGTGGGTCCCCATGTGAGGAAAAGGTGGTGCGATAAAGCCATGGCACTGGCAAAGAGGTGGTGTCTGGCCTACATTATAGGTCATGGTTAGACAAACATAGAACAACAATGAAACATGCATTTACATATCCAGGTTATGCATCAGACATTTCTATGCCCACATTAGTCAAAGAGATGGGCAAAGTATAGTCATCATAATTTGCACATGTCAGGGCACAAGATGGGATGGTCAGAATGGTGCCTACTATAAGCATACACATGGCTGAGAGGTTGTAAGATGCCAGGGATTATTTTCTCAAGCTATGATGTAGATTTTGGAGGTAGTATTTGGGCTGTGTTTACCATGTGTACCTGCAGTGCAAGGACTGAAGACATGAGGTCTAGGGGATGGTAGAGCATGTTGGTTGTGCGTGTGTGGGAATGCTGTCATGGTCCCTGTTTTATGGCATTGCGAGATGGATGGCCACCATTAGAACATATGCATTTTGATTAGTGGATGGGAAATAGAAAATTCACCCCGGGGATCACTCCAGTGGCTCTACTCGACAGAGGCACTAGGAACTAAGGTAGGGTGGCACGATGCCAGGGTAATACTATGGGCTAGGCTTGTAAAGGCTCCAGGGCCATTAGCCTAGTCCACACCTATGAACCTATGTTATTGTTGGTCAGGGGTAGGTATCAAATGGGAGACATCTACAGGCAGGTGGGCTGGTGTTGAACTATGAAACCTGAGTTGGATGCCCAGTGGGGTGTGACCATAGTGGAGTCAGATGAACATCAGCCAGATCCTTCTGACTATCCTTGGCCGGGGCTAGAGTCCACATTAGGGCCAGATAAGTGCTGGGCACATCCATTTTAATAGCCACTCCCAGGGAGTTGGAGGCTACCGTAGAAACAGATGAGTTACAGCCACATCTATGTGGATTGTCTATGGCCAGGGGTACAGACCACTGTGGAGACAGTCATCTGTGTAAAGCAGCCATGCACACCTGCAGTGTAAAACCATCCCCTAACTTGCTTACTGTTGCCAGCTGCAAGCATCCATAGGGCTGTACTAATGGCTGGCACTTGGGCTGCCATTGCCTGCATTCTGTGCAATAGTTGGAGGTCTTCACATAGGCCACAGGGTTTTAAAAGCAGGCCACCAAGCACACTGAGTAACTCTGATATAGTCTGATTGGCATATGGCTGTTGCTGGATCTGAACCTACACATCCACTGGTTGATGTCTTGGGCAACATGCACAGCGTGGAATAATTGAGGATCAGTGCACTGATGACTACCAAAGTGCCTCTCTCCAACAATGCGTATGTACATCTCTAAGGTGATGCAGTCCTTGAATGATGGCTGCATCAGTGCTATGTATTGTGTGGGACGCACAGGGCATCCCTCACTAAACACAGGTGATGTGAAATGCCCATCTTTAGCCACATAAGTCCCCTCAGCTGTTGGGAAGTGGACTGTTACCTCCATTATTAGTGTTGCCAACAGTGTAGCTGTGTCCTCAGACAGTGCCTGTTTAGTAGAATACTGAAGATTTTTTCCATTTTACTATTTCATCATTACTTATTTGTTCACTCGGTCTACATAACAGTGCATTACTATCTTCTGATTTCATCTGACGTTTTATAATAGGGTTCCCTATCCATTGTTTTACACTGCTCTGCTGACTGTTGTTTCTCCTTCCACGACCTATTTTAATAAAGTGTACTACTCCATGCTGACCACTGTATTTGTATCCTGTTATGATATCTTTCTCATTCTGTTTTAATTTTGCTGTGTTATTGTTTTATTTTTTTCCATTTATTGTCTGCAGGATTGGCCATGGAGCAGGCAGTAGTGAAGTGTCATCAGTCATTGCTCAGACATTGCTTACTTTAAAATTCTGCTTAACTATAAAAACTTCAGTGATAATAGGTTTAAAGTCTCACAGAGAAATACTAGGCTGTCAGTGTGCAGACCATTACAAGACTAGCCAACAACCAGAAGTCAGAGTCAGGCCTTGCATCTGTGAGGTAAGGACCTTAGCCATTATGTCAAACCCTCCTGGTGTAAGACTTCCTTCACTGTTGTTTCTGGGATGTTTTTCAGCTCAGAAGGGACAAATTTGGGACTGCACCTCTCAACCTCTTAGTGCAAAAAATATGGACAAAGCCTGACATAATGGAGAACAAATGCCCAAAAATAGGAATGGATTTTAAATATTGTTCTTATAAACTTAGAAAGTCGTTAGACTAACACGATTTGTGGTAACATGCATTTACTGATACATATGAAGCCTAAAATGTATGGAGTGACTTCAATCCTCGGATTATCCCAGTGATTTGCCAGTAAACCATAAATTTTATGAGGAAAAACCAAAAATACGAGGGCAAAATCTGGACATTCTGCAAAAATCTGGACAGTTGGGAGTTATGTTTGGGACTACACATTGTAATTTGCTAATTATGAAGACTCCTCAGATAAATGCTCGTGTTTTCCTGCAATATATGAAGTTAGAAGGTTTAGAAAATGTAAAGGCATTCCCTTCTACAACAAGTAAGATATATTTTATTTGCAGTTCAAATCACACACAGACCAAATACGGCTTGATTTATATAAAGTCTTACCCACATCACTGGTTATTGCTGGACTATGTTCTTAACAAAGTTATAAGCAGCTTTTTAAGGAGTTGTCGTGAATAACAAGCTCTTAACATGAGCAAAGACCGGAAATTCCTTTACTTTGTGAGATACATTGAAAGTTAATCGGCCTGCTACCTTGTAAGAACACGTCTGCATTTCATTACTGGCAATGCTGAAATTCTTACGCAAGCAGTGAAGTGCAATTAAAGATCTGTTACTTGATTACCATGTATGAACGGTAAAGCACAACTGTAGCTTGTTAAGGCAGTTTGTTAGCTGGCTGCCTTGAAAAAGCTGGTGCTTTTATAATGATTTGTTTATTGTACAGAGTATTGCTGTGACTATCACTGACCTCCAATCATTGTGTGACTGGACAGCAGTAATGCTACAGGACTGAGCAATGCCGTACTGCTTCTGTCAGCAGCACCAAAGTCCCTGAGACTGGACTGAAGTCAGGGTGGTGCTGTAACACTAATGAGTCTTTCAAAGTACAGCAGAATAAAAGGTGTGCTGGACTGGCAGAAAAAAAGCCAAGTACAAGGACAGCTGCAGCTCACAGTATGCCAGAAAGATGCTAAAGGGAAGGGCATCATTTTCCAGAAGGACTTAATTCCTTGGAAGGTCACTAAAGCTTGATGCATAGTTTAACTGTCAAATGACCATGGGATCCTACTTGACCTGGTCAACATCTTTCATTCACAGCATGTTTCACTTCTGCTGATGTAAGCTACTTACCTGGCTCACTGCAAACTCTGGACTCCTCTATCTAACAGAGTACCTTCATTACTAAGTATTCTTTTTCTCACTTCAAGAATCATATGCTTCACTGAACACAGTAAGACAACAGTATTTTATTTTTTGATCTACTTAGATCCCAATGCCTGCACATCATCAGCCCACTCTTGGCCAATTGGCCCAATTTTTCCATGATCACCAGTGGCAAGGGGCGACTGGGAAGAGCCATCATTAAGGTAGCCATCAGGGGAGGTTTGGCATTTTTGTTTAAGCCCTACCTTCCTTGTATCTTTCTCACCAACATCCCATGGGTGTATCGTGCAATGGGCATCAATGCTGCTCTGCCTCTCACTTCTACAAGGGCTTGGGGTCAGCTCAGAGTCCCTGCCTAATCTCAGAAGGCATTGCATTGTTTTATACTTGTTCCTTGGTACATGCACTCATTTTCCCCTCAGGATAAACCATACCCATTCTTCTTGACTATGCAGTCTATCACTAAAGCTACTAATCAAACTTGAGTCACCTGGACTATAGTTAAGGCTTTATCCCTCTACAGCACAGGCAACTGGCCAGCTGTCTTCGTACCAGACATTCCCTCCAAGTACTAGTAGAGCTTACAAAAATTGGGGGGGGGGGCATTCATGCCATGAAGAGGAGCTCAGATAAACAGCAGACTCTAACGTATAGCATAAAACCAGACCTACTTCCCCAGAGACACCACCCCCCAAAAAATTAAATAAATATAATACTGAGTACTGGATAATTTATTCAAGATGTCCTGACTGGGCTGGAAGTCTTCAGGGTCTACAACATGGCAGGGCAGGATAAAAGAGTGACATTGTTGACATTTTTTGTGACAAATTGAACTGTTTTTTGTTGCTTTATTCCCAATATTCAGCAATCTGGGATAACTGCCCAATTATTTTAACTGAAAAAATTTAAAATTATCTGATTTGGAGACTTTGAACTTGAAAGAATGTAAGAAACTTTGAAAATTACAAGTACACATTGCTAAGACCCAAATGTATTCTTAGTGTTGTTAAGTACAACACAGAGACATGACCATTAAGTAATGCAGTCACATATAGTTGTCCTAAAAATATATGCAGTTGTAACAACATGCCTAAATCTAATTACATTTTTCCTGTATGTTATCAAAATACTTTATTGCAAAAATGTATTTATATAAAATGCACCGTTTAGTCACATACTCTTGATATAAATATTTCTTAACACTTCTGACAACTAAGAACACATACATATGCACAATATATTTACAGTGAACCCATGCAATCTCTACTAAATGGTTCAAAAGAAGACTGTTAGCAACTCTGTTAATTACACAGTCTATGGTGAAATGTACTAAGAAATGTATTAAGCAATTGTTCCATATTTGGCTACTGCAAGCTGTAGTGGGCCTAAAAAGGAGATTATTTGCATCTTTTGTGAACTGGATGGTCATGACTCAAAGTCCCCCAAAAAAGGCAAGTGTTCAACAGATTGTACAGTGCAAGCATTCTGTGCTATGTCAGGAATTCAGCCTACTGCACCTATTGCAGTGTTCTGCCTGCATCTTATTGCTTTCTCTTGGAAACCAACTGATAGGAACACAACATTCTTGTTGTAGTAGCCCTTACCACTGAAAGGCATTCCTTTACATGTCTGCTTTTGTGTTATCATAATGTCTTTGACAAAAGTGAATAGTAACACTGAGGAAGCCAATGGGCTAGATTTATAAAGCTTACCACAGGTGTAAAACATGGCATCCTTTTAGTATTCAGAGACAGCACCATCACGACACATTAGTACAAAGACATGCAGCACTAAGTCAGGCTGTCACTGCATTCATGTTACTTGGTAAAGAAGCAGTCCAGGGGAGAGGCATATGGCAATTAGCATGTGCTCTCCTCCCTGAAATTGCCTTGGGGAAGGCATTTATTGGCTAAGCCAAAATGTTGTTCGTCTTTCATAAAAGAGGGGAGTTCAGTGTTCAGGTAGTGTTAGGAGGTGTGTGTGCATGGGGATATGCAAGGGGCTGCACGTGTGAGTGTATGTGTGAGAGTGTATCTGCCTGGGAGGTACTGGTACAGGAGCTAGTTAGGGGGTAAGTTAGGTGTGTGTGTGTGTGTGTGTGTGTGTGTGTGTGTGTGTGTGTGTGTGTGTGTGTGTGTGCGTGCACATGCTTCTGTTTCAATGTGTGTACTCTTTGTGGGAGAATAAATGGGGAGGTGCATCTGCCTATATGATAACACCACTAACACTGTTACCTACCACAGAAGTGCTAATCTTAAATGCAATTCAGAGACATGCAAATTAACTGAAAATGAAGTCTTTCCTTACTGTGGATAATGTGTCTCTTAGTTGCAAATTGCCATATCAAGGAAGCAGATCCTTTTAACTGTGGTTCTTATGGCCAGTAGTGGGCATCTTTATGAATCCGTAGGAATATCTTAGTAAGGGAAAGGAATAATATAATGTAGCATATAACAATAATTTGCGATGTCTGAATACACAACAGAGTTATGTACATCTCTGGCTGGTAAAATACATAGGCAAAACTGTACTGGAGATATGACTGCATACGGTAGTAAAACACATTTAAATCTTCCACCAACTGCACATTAATATTCTAGCATTACAGATTATAAATAATAACTAGTGAATTTCAGTACTTGTTCAAAATTAATCTCTTCCAATTTTTTTGACCTTTTCCCCCCTGCTGCCTGCCAATCATAAGACTCTGTTTCAGTCCACTGGTTTGTTTGTTTGTTCCTCATCCACTAAGGTGAAAACTGAGCAAAAAGGACCATCATTTGGGCAGCCATTACAGGTGGCCCATTTTTTTTCTTCTGTTTTGGGCCTATCCCCACTGCACATGCCTAGCAACATACCCAGGATTTGCTATGCAATGGCTGACAGCAAGGGCATGTCATTCACTTCTGTAAGTGATGTAACCCCTTCAGGGCAGCCTTACCATTCATTAAAGCTAGTGCTCATGTGCAGTATTCATTCCCTCCCCCTAATGAAAGAAAAGCTGGCTAAGAACAGTCACTCCACTCCACCTCAAAGCCATCGCCACCATGCATCTGAGCTGCTACTCAAATTTGGGTCACATAGGTCAAACTTAAGGCTTTATCATTTTAAGCCAATAGAGATGACCTCATCCAATGTTTTGATATATGTGTTAATGGCTGCCAACTCAAACAGAACTGCCCATCAAAATCATGCTTGCCAACTATTTCCTGTTATTTTACATGTCTAAATGGAAAAGTAGTTAAACAGAAAAGCATTTTTGTGGGCAACATGTGCCCTAAACCCCACTGTGTGGGCAGGTACATCCCCATACCCCCAGCTACTTATCCATACAAACTGCAAAATCAGAGAGACAGGGAAACAAGCCTAAACTCAGTGCACATGACCTCATCCATTAATCTGTAATTGGAATATCTCAGGCAAAGCAGCACTACTGATGAATGTGACTTTGGACCATAGGTATTCAAAGCATTCAAAATCATGCTTGCCAACTATTTCCTGTTATTTTACATGTCTAAATGAAAAAGTAGTTAAACAGAAAAGCATTTTTGTGGGCAACATGTTCATAGATTAGTACTGGGTTAACTACCCTTGTGGGTCATTTTAAGCCAAGCCAATTACCACATGTGAGAATCAAACTCTGCAACTTGTGTCTGTAAGGAAACATCTTAACCATTATGCCATCCTCCCACCTCTTGTCAAGTGGTCCGCTGATAAGTGGACTGCTCTCTTCAAACTGAGCCCTAGTGCAGTCGTAGACCATTTCTGGACATTCTTCCTCTCACCTTAAGCCAAGTTGTTTAATATAGCTTCATAAGTATATATAAAGTGGTCAAGTACACATTTGGGGAAACACATCTGAAAACAATGAAGTAATATACCACAATAGCCCTGTTATACCTTGTGGGTGCTCACAAGTTCTCTAGGCTAGAGCTTAAATAAACATGCACATACTTTTTCAGATTTCCAAAACCTTAAAACAAAACTATATATGATAATGAACTACACTCCTTTACACATACTTATTCATTACATACATTTCCAAGAAATCTTATCTTACTAAAGCAGATTAAGTGCCTGAAAACATAAAAAATCATATTTCATTGCAAGAAACATGCACCAAGAAACTAACGATACTTTACATACTGTGACTCTATGATCCTTGCCTAAGTGATATTATTTAGTGGAGATGTTGAGTCATACTTATCTCAGGGCTGTATCATGACTTTATTGCTGCAAATTCATCTTAAGCTATATGATCAAATCAAGGGCCTTAAAATCATTCATCTAAATGTTTGCATTATTAAAAATACAACTCGTTTGTTATATAGTTGGGCTATACTCTATGAAAAGGATGCTGCAGCCATTTCCGAGACATGGCTTAGTAATATAATAGAAATACCTCCAAGGCTATAGCATCCCAAGATCGGATAGAAAGCACAAGGATAAAGAGGTGTCAAAACTGCATTTGTAACAGCCTTACCTGTTATGTATTCATTATGATGTTATTTAATGTTTTATGACTGCTATGTGTGGACAATTTCTGTGTTCTATAAGACAGTAACTCCTTGAAAACTAATAAAGAGCAAATGTCAGGTAACTGTGAATGTTAATTAGTTCACTACTAATTAAAATGGCAAGGCAAAAAGTAACAAAATTAAATAATGAACACAACGGAGAAGGAAAAAGTGCTTGGAAACAGTAAGGAAAAAGTGCTTGGAAACAATATCAAAATCACAACAAAGCACTTGCAGAACCAGCACACAAAAACGCCTCTTCAGGTCAGTGAACCAAAAGGATTTATTTAACGCCACAAAACAATAACTTGCGTTTTCATCCTTAGACTTCATCAGAATGAATAGTTACACAAGCTAGTAATCTCCTTAAATAACCCTCCCTTCCCATTGACAAAACAATTAACCAATTAAAACATTTAGTATAATTGAATGTAGTGCATTCAAAGTGCAACTGTAAAAATGCAACTATAATAACTCCTAAAACAAATAGTTACTTTTTTAAAAACAGATTTTAAAAACCATTGAATCACATAGTTAGTATGTAAACACATAAAATGCAGGTAGGGTTGCCACCTTTTCAAATGCCCAAAGTGGGACATTTTTGGTACAAACGTCTGATTTTGCAGGGCAAAACATACCCACGGCCAGTACAAAGGACAAAACTTCACTTTTTTTGCCTAAATAAAAGCTTATTCTTGTAGCGTTTTAGTTGCTTATTCTGTTTCTTAAAACATTCAGATACAGAATGACTGTTTTATACCACTATTACATAAAATATAGGAAATATGTTTGTCCTAAAATCTCAGGACATTTGCCATTTTTCCAATTTCTTTGCAGGACGCAGCTGCCCAAAGAGGGACTGTCCCTCGCAAAGTGGGACAGGTGGTAACCCTAAATGCAGACCATCAAATGTAATATAATAGAAATAAGTAAAAAAGATGTGTTACACCAAAGTTTTAAATTGTGTTGAAACAAAACCACTGTGGTAAACTAGTAAAATACTGCCATCTACTGGTCAAGAAATAATACTAAATAAAAGCATTATAGTTTAGCAGATCTAAGTTGAAGGACAGGGGCTAAAGAAATATAGTCATTCAAGCCTGGTACACTGTTGGCCTCCAAGCTCAACTGCCAAAATAGTTCCCTGTACTCTATCGCTGTCTCCCAGGGACCACCTCGAGAGTCCTGTTCTAATTTTTCTATGACAAAAAAAAACAAAAACTGCATCTTTACAAAGTGTGGTATGTCTAAATAGTGCATTGTTAGTGTCTTGCTTACTAATGTCATAGAGATGTTCGTATATTCGCCTCTTAAGCTTCCTTGTGGTCTTCCCTATGTAGAAGGCTCCACACGGTTTACAAATAGTGATATATATGATCCCCAATGTGTTGCAGTTGGAGAACGTGTTAGTTTCTAACTTTGTGTTCCTCTCCATTAAATACAAACTCTCCCCCTGTATAACATGCGAGCACTGGGAGCAAGCCCCACACTTAAAAGCGCCTTTCTTCTGCCTACCCTGCTTTGGTTTTCTATATTTCAACATTTCCTTAATATTTTTCCCCTTCCTATAAGTAAATTTCAGGGGGTCCTTGAATAACAAGTCCAAGTCAGAATAGTCCCCAAACTTCACCCAATTTCTAGAAATAATGTCTTCAACCAAATAAGTGTCAGTACTGAAATTCAAGATGAAATTACTGCTCCAATTTGTGTCTGGGGTAGGGGTATTCTCTGTGTTGGTTACAGTGTGCTCCAATACCCCTAAGATGGGACTAAATCTCCCCCTTCCATTTTTTACTTCATTCAATACTTCTTCTATTAAAGCAAGTGGATAATTTCTTTCCAAAAACATATCTTTCAGTTTCTTACTTTCTAAGTCGAAGTCCCTATCAAGGGACGTCATCCTACTACTCCTAATGAACTGCCCTTTCAAAATTCCTTTCTTTTGTTTGAAAGGGTGGGCACTAGTGTAAAACAAGTAGGAGTTTGAAAAAGTCACTTTTCTGTAAACGTTGGACTTAAATTTTTTGACTTCAGGTATCTTTTCAATCATCACATCCAAATATTGTAAGTGTTCCCTAGAAAAGCTATGGCTGAATTTAAGGAAGTCAGTAGTACTATTGACGTACTCGATACTTTCTATTAGTTTCTCCTCAGGTCCAATCCAAAACATACAAATATCATTCAAGTAACGTTGACAGTATTTCCAATATTGTGAATATACAGAATGAAAAACAAACTGCTCTTCCCAAATGGACAATACCAAGTTAGCGTACATGGGGGCACAACTGTCCCCCATGGCTACTCCACTTGACTGCCTAAAAAACTCACCCTCGAAATACAGAAAATTGTGTCTTAGTACTAAATCCATTAAATCCATAAACACCAAGATACTGTTTTTGTCAAAACTTCCTTTGGTTCTAAGGGCTTCTTCGAACCATTCTAACCCTAACTTGTGAGGAATAACATTAAATAAATCCTGGATATCTAAAGTAACAAAGATGAGTTTGTCACTATATAGGTCATTGTTGATACTAAATAAAGTTTACGAGTATGACAAGAGCATGAAAAATGAGACTCCTAAAGCACAAGGAAAAAAAAAAATATTTGAACGTTTTCCTGGGACTGAGATTCTCACAGCCAGTACTTACTGGCTAATGCAGACTAGTCAATCAGCAAGACATTGAGAATTTCATATTCTCAGACAGACAGTGTATAGCTGCAGAGAAACTCCTCATTAGTGGCTAATTACCATGTCTCTGATCGAATACTGTGCTGTCAGACCTGACTGCACAAATGCTTTCCCTGTCAGCCAGGCATTATAGTAGCATAGGCATCCCCTATACATACAAATACACACACACACACACACACACACACACACACACACACACACACACACACACACACACACACACAAACACACATACGAGTATTTGCATGCATACATAATATGGATTCAGCTACTTATACTTTTCTTCCTGCAGGGTGACCATCCAGACATAAAATACTCATACACACATATCCTGCAGCTACATTCATGCCCCTACAAACATGCAAACACATGTCCGTACTCATGCTGACACATAAACACACACACAAATCCACATCTCTGATACCTACCTGAAGTTGCTATAGGAACTGTGACCATTCTCCATAGGGGTGAATAGGTGATCTCTGTCACAAGATAGCACTCACCTTTCCCCTAATGAAACATTAACTTTATAAAATGATTCTCTGAATCTGTCTGCTGCATTCATCTAATGTCAGTGCCTTTTCCAGGGTACAGCACATGGCTAATTTGCATTAGCCTCTCCATCTGACTGTCTCATTTGCGTGTGGCTTCACCAGTGAGACTGCTCTCCACTCTACAGCCACTGCCAGTTGAAAACAGTGGTGGCAGAAAGGTCTCTGAGTTGCTCAGGTTTACCGTGATGTGGGAACCTATGTAATTAAGATTTCTGTACTGTGGCGAGCCTTTTTGAATCCCAGGAATAATGAGTTTTAAGTATAGATTGGTGTTTCTTTGTCAAGTCATTCATTCGTCACGGTTATAAAAGTGTGTGTGTAAATAAGTAACTTTGTTTTAAACAAGCCTCTGTGATATTATTTATAAGAAAGAAAAGTGCTCAACTTTGTTATTGTTAACAAATTGTTCACAACTCAACAGTAGTAGTTTGATTTCTAGTGTATTTTGCATCGTTTGGGTGCTTAGATAACCTCCTTTGTTTCTTGACATGATGATTACAGTCACTGCAGTATATTATGTCACAGTCTCTATCCATTAATAAATCTTCCTACCAGGACCAATCACAATACTACTTCCAAAAGATCATTCAGGGACACTCATGATTAAGCGACTACTTGCCTACTTTGCAACATGAAGTCTTGGTAAAATTGTTATGCTAGAAATAAAGCCAGGATCTTTTTATGTAAATAAAGAGTTTGGTTAACTGGATTCCACTTCACACCTTACCATTTGACAGTACTGTTCAGTTCTATACAGCCTTTTTGACTTTTCTATGAACATGGCTCTCTGTAAGGAACTTCTTCTTCTTTCGGCTTTTTCCAGTTAGTGGTTGCCACAGCAGAACTCTGGTCCGCTAATGATTGGCAGTGGATTTTTCAGTGCCGAGTTGCCAGCCCGACACCCAACCTCAAGGTACTTAGCAAAATTACTCTCGATTCTTAAACAGGAAACAATCAGTGAGGCAATATACCACAGCAGACAGCTTTACTTTTATGTGGGAATAGGGTCTGGAAGAATGAGGTCCTCTGCTGACTAAAAGTCTGCAGTACTGCTTCCAAAATACGGGTGGAGATGCACTACAAGTTCAGTTGGTGGTAGAGAGAGGTGCTGGGGTCCACGTGCATGACCAGTGGTGTTCATTCATCCCAACTGCTTTGGAACCTGAAGTTGACAGTGACGTAACATCACTATGAACTGTAGCTGGACTATTCCACCGACTAAGGATATTATGTACTCAAAGAACATCTTTGGTCTAAATATCACCAAACAAAGCATATGACTGACCTTACAACAGGTAGAGAAGCAAGGAAGCAAAACTGGCTATAATTAAGTGGAAAGTAAAACAAAAAGTTACATGTTACATTCTATAAAGCTAGGAAGTTTAGAATCTGTGATGCTATGTACTGCACCCAAGACAAAAATCTGCACCTTCTCCAACTCCTAACCTAAACAGTGAGTAATTATGGTTTCGATTTTCTTGCCTCTGTCAAATTAAAATAAATGTAAACCTTTCCTCGTAACAAATACCAGCCCATACAGAATAGCTAATCTTCCCCATCAAAATTGCAACTCTTCTAAGACTAAAAGATGGGTTACAACACATACTTCCTATTCAGCTCCTAAAGTACTGAACATTTACTGGTGTACAATGGTCACTCTATTAAGGAAGGACTTGTTATGGAGCACATACCATATCCCTCTATAAAGTGGCATATCACTGGTCACAAACGACCATAGGTCTATTGTCTTATTGTTCCCTTTATGACAAATACTAGAAGATGTGTGGAATCACATCTCTGGTAACACCTAAACAATTACAAACTCATTTTGGAGGCACAACTTGCCTTCAGATCAGCACCCGGAGCAGACATAACTTTGATAGATGTCATTGATCTCATATATGCCCATCTACAGCAATACAGTTGATGGGCCAATTTTTTCTTATACTAATCAAAGGCTTCTGTTTCAGCTGATGATAACGCATGACAAAATATTCTGTACAGTTTGTCACTCAATGCCATCAGGCGGTCCAATAGTTACTTAGAAAATATTTACCAGTCAATAAGGTGGAATAATGTAATTGTACCCCTGCTGTGAGTGAAGCAGGGGACATCTCTTATTTGCAGTCTTTATCTATGACATGACAGGTCACTGCAGAACTGCCAAATTAGTGCAATATCCAAATAATACAACCAATGTACCAGCAGATTCTACTTTCTCTCTAGTTAATAATAAACTACACTACAGCTTCAGATCCTTGCTGTCATGGCTCTTGGTTGTTGCACTGCACCATAATGGAAAGGCAAAGGCTATAGCCTTTGCTAGCTGATGTCATGCTGCAGAAGATCCATTATTCATTCCACATCTTTTGATATCCTTAAAGTGATTTGCTGATGGTCATACTAGCTTGGGGGAATCCAAGGAGATGAGTACTGCAAATAATTTTCTCAACTGTTACTGCTTTTTGTTTCTAAAGGGTATTTTAATAAAAAACATTGTAATTATTAAAACCATGGCCAAAACAAATTAAGACTATCCTAAGACAACATCACTTTAAGGCTAGCATGAGGCTCGTCCATAGCCTTTAGTATATACATGCTTACATACATTCAAATATTTCAAGCATGGGCATTAATGCCTTTCTAGCTTGCCAATATGTCATAACAGTTGTTCCCATAATAAGTGTCCAGGCCGTTCTTAAAAATATCTAAGCTAGTGCTTGCTTTAATGTAATTTGGTAGTCCATTCCGTGCATCAGCTGATCTCTCAGAGAACCAATTATTTCACTTCTCATTCCTATAGAATATTCTACATAGATTCTCTACTACTTTTTGATAACACCAAACATTCCCAGACATAGTTGTCTCTAAATGCCCTATATACCTAAATAAGGTCTCCTCTTAAAATATCTATATGAGACACTTTAGAAGTTCAGATATTTTAGTCTTTCATAATAACTTAAATGTTCACATCCATGGATGCCCTGGGTATATTTCCGCTGCACTCTTTCCAGTTTACTCATGCTTGTTTTCTTACAAGGTTTCCATATTGTTATTCCATACTCAAGTTTGGGTCTAATGTAACTAACAAACAATGACATCATCATTTCTGATTTCCTAGACTTTATAAATCTTTTACACAACCTATAATTCTGTAACTATCATTAACCAATTGGCTGATATGATTAGAAAAACTTAAAGCTGGATCTACCCATATACCCAGGTCCTTAAATGAATCTACAGTTTCAATCACTGTGTGTTGTATTAATATTCACCTTTCAATTTATGTCTCCCAAATCTCATATGCTTAGTTCTGGAAGTATTTATCAGCATATTATTCTCCTATGCCCAAATGGTCAATTTAGTCAAGTTCTTTTGCCAACATGCCCTATCTGTAACACATGTAATCAGTTTACCCAATTTCAAGTCATCTGCATACAGACTACAGAACGCCTCAGATATAATCTGAACAAGTATGGGCCTAGGACACAGCCTTGTAAAATACCCTGACTGTAACCAAGAATTTCACCTGTTCAATTGCTATGCAATACTTGCCATGTCCTATTAGTAAGCCATGCAACTATTTATCCATTTTATCAATACCTAGTTGCTCTAATTTATTGACCAGTGTTTTGTGTATGACCCTGTCAAATGCTGAAGTTAAATCTATACAGATTACATCACAGCACAATTTTTCATTCATAACTGTTATTATATTGTTATAGAACATCATGTTACAGGTGGTAATAGATCTATTTTCAACAAATGCATGCAGATATATGGTTTCAAGTCCAACCTTTACAACTCTGACAATAACTTATCCAATATTACCTTCTCCATTATTTTTCCACAACCTGAAAGTAGTCTTAAGGGTCTGTGTGATTTTCAGTTTGTCCTACACCCCTTTCCCTTAAAGACAAGTTTAATAAGTGCACGTGTCCAGTTTTGAGGACTCTCCCCATATTTATATGACCTTGTAAATAATAGATATAATGGTACTTCAAGTTCTTGCTGAAGTGTTTTTAGGTCATTATTACTAATTCTCCTCCCTGTGCTTTGTTTAGATCCACTTTACATAGTTCTTTTTTAATATAATCTAATTTGATTTCAGTATCTGAGGTTACCTGGATGCCACTAGGACAATTTAGCACCACCTTTGTGGAGCCAAACTGTTTTGCATAGGATTTTGTAAAGATATCTGTTATCTGTTGTATCTGAGAATACATTTTAGAATCTACACACAGTTTATCAATGTGTATATCTTTACTCCTTCCACATCTTATGTATCTATAAAATGGTTTCCTATTGTGCTCAATATCTTTATATACATTTTCTTCAAATTTTTCTTGATCTTGTCTCACACTATACTTAATTTGTTTGTCCATCTTGTTTATTTCACTTTTCAAAGTTGTAGTTCAACCTCTTTTCTATTTCTTATATTTTTGTCTCTCACCTAAATCAAGTATCTTGTTCTTATGGAAATATATCATCCTTATGTTGTTTGCCTTGGTCCTGATGTTAAACATTTTGTGATTTTTTTTTGCATTCAAACAATTTCTCTTTCAAAACTTTCCACATTACTCTTGCAGTTTTTCCATTGAACACATCACTCCAATTAGTTTTACATACTGCCTGTTTTGCTGCCATATAATCTGTTATTAATCTTCTGTGCATTGGTTTAGATTTCAGTTTGGCAGAATTATCTAGCAACAATTTAACCTTAATAACCCTGTGATCACTGCACATCAACGGTGGTAAAACATGACATGAAGTAACAGTAATTTCTTCAGGAACGCAAACAATGTCTATTATGTTCCATTGCCTTGTAGTTTCATTTTACAATCTGTAGCAATTGCTGTTCCTAAACATACGTTGTGAATAATTTCCTTACTAATGTCAAGGAATCAATATTATTCCAGTCTATTTCTGGTAAATGGAAGTCCCCAGCCACTCTTACTCTTCCCTCCTGTGTTTCATGCAAGAAATGCATGAATTCCTCTAGGTCATCAGTGCTTGACTTTTGTGGTCTATACATTACAGCAACTGTTATATCTTCCAGAGTAGAGTTGTCTTTTTTGTCACAATTACGCAATCTAAAGCACTGGTGTTATCATTGAACATGTAATAATCACACGTCTCATCTTCTTCTTCTTCTTTCGGCTTTTTCCCGGTTAGGGGTCGCCACAGCGGATCACCTTGTCCGCACATTGAATGGCAGTGGAGTTTTACAGTGTCGAGTTGCCAGCCCGGCGCCCAACCTTCCACAGAAGGCACACTCACACGCACACCTAGGGCCAATTTAGAGTGTCCAATCCACCTGCAGCATGTCTTTGGGATGTGGGAGGAAACCGGAGCACCCGGAGGAAACCCACGCGACCACAGGGAGGACATGCAGACTCCGCACAGAAGGCACCCCAGCCGAGGATCGAACCGGAGAACCTCTTGCTGTGAGGCGGCAATGCTAACCACTGCACCACCGTGGCCGCCCAATAATCACACGTCTCATAACTATCTTTAATCCCTATCATAACATCACCTGATTTTTTGTTAGAATATCTGTTACAGTCAAAGCATTTATACCATGGCAGAACTGGTTTCGAGTCACTGTTCTTTAACTGTGTTACATAAACAGCAACAATATTAATCTTGTGGGAAAATAGCAAATGTTCAAATAAAATAACTTTATTATTAATGCTCTTAGCATTAACAATGATCAGAGATGCATCAAATGTTGCTATCTATGAACTAAGTTTTATATCTGGCAAAAACATTGCCTTGTGTTTGTCAAATATTGCAAAATATCTGCTGCAAAAATTATCTTCTCTGATCCTGACAAGTGCATGCCATCATATCTGAACACATGCGCCCAAAATTAGGCTGAGATGCTCAACAC
The DNA here is from genome assembly GCF_019279795.1 of Protopterus annectens. NCBI lineage: Eukaryota > Metazoa > Chordata > Ceratodontiformes > Protopteridae > Protopterus > Protopterus annectens. The sequence continues at coordinate 641,161,267 of NC_056729.1, read as the reverse complement.
GTTTACATTTTTTAAAATGGGGCATTTTTTAATGTAGGTAGTTATCCAAAAATATTTTTTTTCATTCATGGTGACCTGACTCTCTTTTCTACATGTGATTTATGAAAAATATTTCCTAACACCTGTGCAAGCTAAGAGGGCTGTAAATTCAGAGTGTCCTTGTGGATGAGATCATTTGTACCAATATGAATAAAAACAGATTTGTACTTCCTTACCTTAAGGCATTCTAAGGCCTGTCTCACATTCACTAGTTTTGCTCCTGGATAGCATACCACTATTCAATGTCCATTATCTTCTCTGCATATCTAAGTATCAGTTTCTCCAATTACAAGAATATCTTTTCTGACCAGATTTGAAGAATCGGTTACAAAGAAATGGTCTTCATCACCATTAGTCTTATTAATCCCACTGTTTTCACTGCTTATTACATTTGCAAGCATACAATTCTCATCCAGCTGGATTTGTATATCCACAGCTTGAACCATGTTGGCAATGTTTGTCTTTTTCCTCTTTTTTCTTACAGTAATGTTCTTCAATCATTCCACAATTTTTATTTCTTCCTTTTCACTGCCCCTTGCCTCTTTTTCCTACCTTGTCTTTTGGAAAAATTATGCCCTTTTTGTAGACTCAATGTTTTCTAATAGAAAAATGCTATAATTTCCTGTAATTGGTGTGTTATATAACAAAGCAGTGTCTATTTTAGTATGTATTCTCTTTGCTTTACAGACATTTATCAGTTTCTTTTTCTTCCTATTATTTGCTGTGAACGTCTTCCTTTCTTTATTTCCTACTAAATGCTCCGAATGCTGAGGCTGCTGAATACTTGTATCCAGAATTCCAAAGCTGTCAGTGGCGTTGTCTTGTTTCATAGCACTGAATGATACAGACAATAGACATTTTCTTTCTTAAATTTGTTCTGTTCGCTCTTTGCCTAACATTATTTAGGTCATCAGTTCAGCCACTAATATATGTAACAACAGTTCTCCAAGCTGTGCTAATTACACAAGTGCAATTATCAGTAAGTCTAGATTTACTACTAACAATGGTAAGCAACTCATCCAACTTGTGACATGAGGAACATAGATCACCAGTGTTCTAGGATCATAGGAAATTACTAGGCTATCTATCCGAAGGTCATTTTAAGCCTAGCCATTTTTTCCAATGTATTATCATGAAAATGCTAGTCAATATCCAAGATTGCATTCAGTGATGACTGCCCATGTCCAGGAGGGTTGTGGCCACTATCCCTGGAAAGAATTTATGGTGCCTCTTCCACTTGTTCAGGCTCCTCTTGAACAGTGTCATAAAGGTGCTCTGTTTCACATGAACTGGTAGCCTGTTCCAAAGATGCAGCAGTTGCTGGGAGATAAATAAGACATGCTGGAGGGACAGATTTAAGTTGCAGGCTATATTTAGGTCCCTGGAACAGGTAGCCCTAGTCCTGTTTGATTTACTGATATGCAGCAAGTTCACTAGGTCTGGATCTTGGTTTGCTCTGTAGGCCAGGCATAAGTCTCCCCTAAGAAGTCTATACGACATGGAGTATGGTGACAGGGACATTACTCAGTCTGTGTAAGGCACATGCTAGAGCCCCTTGATCTTCTTTATTAGAAACCTCTAAGGTCTCTCCAGTTACTGCAGGTGCTTTGTGTGGTACATGCCGAACGGAGCATTATACTCAATTATGGGCTGGATTAGTGCCGAGTACAGAGGGGTTATAACCTCTTTTGCTCTCCAGGTGATGCCTTTACTAATCAAGTGTGCTACATAGAAAGCCTTCCTTACTAGAGTAGACACGTTTGTCAAAGTTAAGGTTGCAGTCAGTTTGTGAGCCCAGGACCCTCACCACTTCGTGGGTACTTAGGGTATTGTTAATTTGACAGAGTGAAGGGACATTGTGCTGAAGGGAATGATGATGCATTTCTCTGCATTCAGTTTAAGACCGTGACTAATACACCAGTCACTAGTCTGAGTGAGACAGTGACACCCTCCTGGAGTATACTGACATTAATTTGGGGATTCAATGACTGCACCTAGTTTGCAGTCGTCTGCAAACTTTGTCAGCCACAACCCCTTAGTTTTGACCTGAACTTCTGAGAAGTATACACCAAACAGTGGGGTGCCCAGCACTGACCCCTGTGGCACACCGCTGGTAACACGTATGCTGAGTGATGTGGAATCACCTACTTTGATAGTGTCTGTCCAGTTTGTGAGCCAGTTGGCAACCCATCTTACAACAAAGGGGTTTACATTCAGTTTGCCAAGTTTATCAGTAATGCCTGAATGTGGGATTGTGTCAAACACCTTTGCCAAGATGAGGTATGCTGTGTGCACAGATCTGCCCTCATCAATGGTCCTGATCACATTTTCAAAGAAGTCTACTAGACGTAACAGGCAGGATCTGCCCATGACGAAGCTGAATTGAGTAGGATCCAGGCTTTGGAGGTTGCCTATATCTTTATTTATAAGGTCCATAATGATACATTCTATGGCCTTGCAGATGAGGCTAGTCAGCCTTATGGGTCTGTAATTCCCCGGGTCTGTTGCTAGGCCACTTTTGTGGAGGGGAATAACTGTTGCTGTTTGCCATTCTGCAGAAGTAAACCCTAGGGTTAGCCTATGATTGAAAAAGGTTATTAATGGTGATGCTAGTTCATGTTTTAGCCTGTTTAGAAGACAGCCTGGGATGTCTTGTCCCACAAAGGCTGTGTTTTTTGCCTTGGACAAGGCTTTGAGGACCTGCTCTTTAGATATGTAGGGTGTAGGGGGGTGTTTTGGGGGAAGGTTTGTGATAAGTTAGGAAGGGATAAGGGGGTGAAATTTTCACCAAACCTATCTGCTAGCAGGTTTGCTATCTTTATGGAGTCAGTGTGTGCAATTCTGTTGGTCAGTAGTTCTGCACATGCTTGGATCCTACTTTTTAGGTTATGTATGTAGCTGTAAAATGCCTTATGGTTATCCTTGGCTGTACTTGCTAGGTTTCTCTCAAAGAAGCCCTTAGAGGATTTGTCAAGTTGTCTTATTTGCCTGTTGAGTCTGAAAAGGGTGCATTTCCATTGTTGGGGCCTTGCCTTTGTTTTCTTGGACAGCAACTTTTTGTGTTTATTGTAAAGTTTCTTGATGCTGGATGTCCACCACTGCAGCTTGTTTTTACCTGAGGCTCTAGCTTTGATTCTTTCTGGTACAACAGAGTTTACACACTTATGCAAGTGATTGTACAGGGCTTCAGCGTAAGCTTCAGTATAGTTATCTTTTCCAGCTTGGGATGGGACTTGGAATGCATTTATACCTTACCCTAGGAGGGTATAGTTTGCCTTGAAGAAGTTTTTTAGTCTGATTTCATCCTTTGTGAGTTCTGGTGTTAGTGCTAGCTTAAATGTGATGGTTTGGTGGTCAGATTTAACTAATGAGTGTCCAACAGGAGTGGCAGCGCATTTGTTTGAATGTTAGTGAAGACCAGATCTAGAATGTTTGTTCCTGTTGACAGGGTATGAATAATTTGTTCCAGGGCATTTGAATTAACAAAGTCAAGGAACTTTTGCACTAGCGAGTTGGGGCTAGCATAGGTTTCCCAGTTAAATGTGGGATAATTGAAATCCCCCATAACCAGAGTGTTTGGAAAAATCTGGATTGTCTCCAGTTTGGTCAAGTAAGCTTCATGGGTGTCGTGACCCATGAAAGGGATCTATAACTGGCTATGACTTAAATGGGGGTCTTACCCACCGTAACTTAGACTTAGAGTAACTCCATGGAGTTATCCAGTTTAACTAGACGGGAGGTGAATTTATTTGTGCTTTAGCAAATCATTAATGGCATACTCATTTAAGGAATCCATATTCAGCTGCAAATGAATAAAAAATCCAGGCAACCGCACAGTCAATCACAAAGTAAGAAAGGATTGTTTAGATAAGCTCTGGAATGGAAGTGTCATTGCTCATGCCTGATGCTGTGTGTTCCCTACACTGATGCCAAAGGGGTTAAAGTCATTATTTACCATACAGAAAACGCCAATTTTTACAGTTTTTAATGCCAAAGCTCAGAAAATATTACCTGATGTGGAAAAATATTGGATGGATTGGCAGTTTATGCATCACATACTGTGATGCACACGTAAGATTATTTTCATTGAAAATCACGTTAATATTTCCTGTTTCAACGGTTCAGGAATATTTAGAAGTATACACTAAATTGCTAGGAGTCGTCACACATAACCAGCTAAAATCTGATCTCTGTGTACATTCTGTTTTGACCAAAAGACTAGGTAGTCTACAGAAACAAAACATTCTTTCTCCAAAGGTCAAGATAAGCCACTGCATCGATGTGTTTACTTCCTTCATTCTTTCACTCAACCATTTCCTTAGTAACCTACATTCAAATTAACATGCAAGTAGCAATTAAGGTACAACAGAATTTCTAGATTTGCTGCAGGTTATCACAGAAAAATAAATGGCTGTCCATCACTACATAGCTTAAACTGGCTTGTAGTTCAGCACTGCCTATCCTCTAATTTTGCTACAGGTTATCACAGAAAAATACTTGAACTATGTAGCCAAAACTGACTTGGATTTCATCATTGCCAATCCTCTACACACTTAACCTTTGCCTGAATCTAATTTAAATCTAATTTACACAACCAAACAACTAATATAGACAAACAAGTATTTAGTACCGACCTAAATAATTTTTATTTTTTTATTTTATTTATTTAACATTTGTTGACCGGGAATGTCCGACTAGGTTCCACAGAGCCTGTTTTCAGCGGAGGCCCGGGGAGAAATGCTCCAGATAATAATCTTGCATAAACCTTGGTCTAGTCGTTAGTTCGTACAAATCCCAAAATCCATAAACAGGTATGAAGATGCATGTCACTCAACTTACATAGGCAAGCTTTAGCGCAATCTTCCCTTTAGTATAAGGTTAATTTCAGACACACATTTAAGCATGCGCAACATAATGTTTTTTTTTTATACTGTTTTTGTCTTTCTTATACCCAATATTCTTATTTGATTGTATACTCCAGATTTACTCCAAATGTCTGCTATTTTATTATTAAGTAAATATGCTCAGGTAGACCTGTATTCTTTCTGTTACTTAATGTCACCTGCTTGATGGTTAGTAAATAGATATGAACTATAATAGTTAAGACTGATATGCATTTCTCAGTTTTTACAGTTAAATATATCCCACACATGTATACCACTTTATATTAAATTGTGTGTTTTATACATCTTTATAGCTTTTCTCCCTGAAATATCAGTGAAAATGGTATCTACTTAGTTGGATAATCCCACTCGAAAATACAAATAATAAAAAATGATTAAAATGTTTGCTGTCACTCATATCAATGGTCCATTCTGCCTCTCATTGTCTGTTCTACTGATTTACTTGCTCTGAGGTCATTAAGTAGCTATCTGTTGGATAAAGTAGTGTATTCTTATACTCTAGCAAGCTCTTTTTATGTGTTTTTAAATCAAAAGGACAGAGGATACTCCATCTAGTGGCTGTGGGTGTTACCCTGGTCTGTATTAGTTGGGGAAATATACTAGAGATTCTTCTTCTTCTGGCTTTTCACAGTTAGGGGTTGCCACAGCAGATCACCTGTCCGCTCATGATTGGCAGTAGAGTTTTACGGTGTCGAGTTGCCAGCCCGGCGCCCAACCTTCCACAGAAGGCACACACACATACTCATGCCTAGGGCCATTTTAGAGTGTCCAATCCACCTACAGCATGTCTTTGGGAGGAAACCAGAGCACCTGGAGGAAACCCACGCGACCACAGTGAGGACATGCAGACTCAGCACAGAAGGCACCCCAGCCGAGGATTGAACCAGAGAACCTCTTGCTGTGAGGCAACAACGCTAACCGCCACACCACTGTGGCCGCCCGAAATATACTAGAGATTCCTGCATGAAATTGTTTTATTGGCTAGAGGGGTTATTAACCAGCTTACCTTGTTTTTAGTGCCTTTATAAATTCTGCACAACTGAGTGGATCTTGGCTCATTTCCACAAAGTGAAGTATGTTTATTGAATAATCACACCTTTTTAAGCTATTTAAAGTATAGTGCAGTTATCTTGAATTATTTATTGCCTCTCCTTAAGTTTAAGTTTGTTTGTGGTAGCATTTCACTCTGACATTCTTTTACTGTGCTTTTACATTAGGAGGACTGGGATTATTCATCTAGCGGCAGTAGGTGTTTGCCTGGTCTGTCTGAGTTGGTAAACAAACAAAAGAGCTCTAAATGTAGTCATTTTATTGGCAAGAGGGCTCAGTCAGTTGTCTGTATTTCCAGAGTTGGTATAAATTTGGCACATTTGCAATGAGCTGCTCACCATGCTAGTGTTCTGCACAGAAGAAAACATCTAGAATCATATTTTCCCTTTACAACTGCTCATAAAGTGGTAGCCTGTGAAGCAGTAAATATAAAGCAAAAGCTTGCACACTGACAAGCTTAGAGCAGCTAGTTGCACACTGAGTGGCAATACTGTTCAGTTTAGTATTTTATAACCTAGTCTGCCTCAAACCCTCTCCCAGAAAAGCACCCTTAATAGCCTTCTGTTAACTCCCATATGCCATACCATTGTGGCTCAATAATTATGGCACTGGACAACATGGATATGCAATTTTCTAATTTCTCTGCAGCCAGCCTAGTGGATACAAGTATCTTGAGACAATGCAACAATTCATTGTCTCATATTTACTAAAAGCCACTTAATCCTTAAAGTAGCAGATACAGTATGTGAGAGATGTACCTACACAGTGTCATTGGTGGCTAAACTCTCGCATAAAAGCATCATATCAGTTTGTCAAAACCACGCACATAGCACTCTTCACACAAAGCACACAACATACACATAGACCAACATATACTGAGGCACTTACGTGCAATCTTTCTAAAAAAAGGCCTGCTAGAATACCCATCAGCAAAGATTATCCTTAGCAAACCCAAAGGCAGGCGACAAAAGCAACACTTAATATGCACACAGCCTCAATCAGTGTAGCTCCAAATGCAAAGCCCATAGGGCAAATAAACACACTTCACAGGACTCTAGTCATAGGGAACTCCATTTTAAGACATACTAATGCCCGTCTAACCAGGCTGAACAAGGAGACAATAACAGTTAGTTATCTGGAGCCAGGATCTGCCAAATTATACATGCACTCAATTCACTACACCACAGGTACCAGTATGATTCCATCATAGTTAATACAGGTGTAAATCATCTGAGATATGCCTCCCTAGACTACATGAACATAGACATTATATATCTCTCTGACTATGTGCTTCAGGCTGGTATGAGCTTAGCACTGAGCGGCATATTACCTTCACCAAGGATGATGCCGCAATATCAACAAAAGTTGATTGATTTTAACAACTGGCTGAGTTTTAAGTGTCATTCTAATTGGACCCAACATTTGCCAGCATGGGAAGACATAGTTAACAAACTATGTTGCTTTTTCAAGGATGGTCTGCATCTGTCCCATCTAGGCTTTAAATATTGGCTAAAACCTTATCCTCCCCATAGAGCCTTTTCAAGAAATGCCAAACTGACAAACCTACCAACATAGCAAAATCAATTCAACAGAATCTCAAGGTGCTACTGCTCAATGCCAGGAGCCTAAATAAAAACTAAACTCCCTCCAAGCCCTCCTCATCAAAGAGAATATAGACATCTATGCAGTTACTGAGACATGGTTTAAAGCTCCACAGAGTACCCTGGCAGTGCAAGGTTTCAGTGCCTGCCACACTTTTAGACCAGTAGCTGCACAGACAGGGACTAAAGGTGGAGGTGTCTCGATATACATCAATAACAAGCATACCTCTCTGTTGGTTAAACTGGATGATGTTCTGGAGTTTCTCCATGTGTAGGTTACATTAGAGAAAATCCCATATCATTCCCTAGTATGTTATTGTTCACCCAGTATGTCCCATGAAACTTACAGTACATGCTTAAAGCTGTTGGAGGCACTCACCATCCAACCGAACACCTTACATATGGGGAACTTTAATTACCCTTCCACAGACTGGGAATCCTACATGGCCCCAAATACAAATACCCTTAACAAGTTAGTGGATACACCCACTAGAGGTTACAACATACTGGACCTCATTCTCACAAATATGGAAGAATGCTGCACCACTCCCAGTGTCACATCCTCCGTGGTAAGGTCTGACTATAAAGTTGTATCTTTCAAAATCAAAATGAACTTAGTAACCTCAGTAAACCCAGTAACAGTTAGGAACTATTCCAAGGCAAACTGTCTTTTATTAAATGATAGTGTATCAAAATTCAATGCCCCTCCAAATTCAGAAGACACAGCAGTCTATGTAGAAGTTTTTTTACAGAAACTCTGTACAACCATGTCAATAGCTGCATAGAGGCTGCTGTACCTGCCAGCAGTAAGCCCAAAACTAACTACAAAAACAAACTACCCTGGTGACATCCCAGATTAAACAATTTACACAACAAAAGGAAAAAAATCATGGCTAAAATTAGGAAGTGTAACTCCCATAAAGATAAGAACTCTCTCATCAAAAGAAACATGCATCTAAGATGGCTAATTAAGTCCAATACAGCAGAGAGTCCATTATCTGAACTAATTAGGACATAGGGTAGTTCGGATAATCAAACATATAATTAAATCAGATAAAAAACTTCTAAGATCTTGTTTTTTTCTGCACACAGGAATACACTTTTCAACCATTCAATGATTCCAGTGGACAGTAAAGAATATTTTTCTCACATGAGCTGTCTACAAGCTCAAAAACATGCTCAAGAGAATATGTATAATGTTTACATATTCAGACTTTATGATTTTTCCAACCTGAAAACTTTGGAAAGCTGCTTCAGATAATTGACATTTCGGATAATCAAGACAGCCTCCCAGGCAAAAGACAATCATAAGGCCTTCTTCAGCTTGTCAGAAACCTCAAAAGGCAGCACACAGCAGTGTGGTGAACTGGTGGTTAAAGGTGCCACATCTGCTGAGCCAGAAGATATTGTAAATCTGCTGTCTGACAAATTCAGTTCCAACTTTACTCCCCCCCCCCCCCACACACACACACACACACTCAACCCCAGTCACCTCCCAAGAAATACCTTCAAACATAACCCCTCCAACAATAAATGGAGAGCATGTCCTGGCTGCGTTCACTAAGGTCAAAAGCACAGCATCATTGGGCCCCAATAATATCCAAAGATACCTCCTGAATAGTCTAAATTATGACCTATTAGGGCCACTGGAGTTATTATTTTAAGTATAGTCTTAAAACAGGTTTTCTGCCACGAGAATGGAGAGGCACAACAATCACCCCACATCATAAGGGTGGACCATTAACAGGTCCCGGAAACTACAGACTCATTAGTCTGACTAGTCTTATATCAAAGCCATGAAAATGATCAACAAAGACATATGAGACCTTCAGACACTGGATCTATCCCTGTTTAACTTTGTCAGAAGAAGGTCATGCCTACTGAACCTGGCAGACTTCTTTGAGATACTACCTACCTTGACCTGGCTACGGCATTTGATACAATACCCCACTATGGCATTGTTAACAGACTTATGGAATTAGGAATAAACCCCTATATAACATGTTGGATAGCCAGCTAACTCGCATGTAGGACCCAAGAAATTAGGATTGGTGAGAACACCTCCTCAAAGAGACTGATCACCAGTGGAATCCCTCAAGGCTCTATGCTGGGCCTGCTCCTTTTTGGCCTCTACTTCTCAGATGTCAGGGCTAATGTCAAAGGTCTCTGGCTGACCATGTTTGCAGATGACTGCAAACTGGGAACAGTCTTAGTCTCCCCCCCAAGACACTAACATCTTACAAGGGGGTCTAATACAGACAAATGACTGAAGCAAAAACATTGTTTGAAACTCAGTGCAAAGAAATACATTATAGTACCTTTTGGGAAGTTGTCTACCCCAGGAAATTACATCTTTAATAACATATCCCTAAGAGTTGACCCAGTAGTCAGGGATCTGGGAACACATGTAGACAGTAACTGGCCTTTGACCAACATGTATCTAGGGTAGTAAGGAAATACTTCTATATTGCTCAACTTATAAATAAATGCATGGCACCTAAGTCCAAGGAAGTCACCAAGTATAATGTCCCCTTCAGTCATACCTCTCAATTGCCCAGATTTTCACAGACTGTCCAGATTTTTTTTTTTACACATTTTTGGTTGGTTCCTCATAAAATTTGGAGTTTTGGGGGAAATCTTGAGGACTAAAGTCAGTAAATATTGACCAACATCTAGGTTTCAGACTTTGTATCTTCATAAAATGTATATTACCACAAAACCTGTTATTCTAGAAACTTTGTAAGTTTATAAGAGCAATATTTAAAATTTGTCCCTACTTTTGAGCCTTTGCAAGGTGATAGTTTTTATCGCCCTTATTTAAAGAAAACCATTAAGACTAGTGCAGGGGGTGACTGTAACACTACAAAAGTAATTTACAGGGCACAGTGCAATGAATGTGATGCATTTTATGTGGGCAAGACTGTAAATAAACTTAAGCGTAGGATTTAATGTCATCTGGCAGAAATTCGCTCTGGATGTAAAAATAATGCACTAACCAAACACATTGCTCTGCATAAAAGATACACAGGCTTCAAGTTCCAGATGCTGAAATCCACAGACGTGGTTGATCTTGAAGGAGGCATCCTTAATATGCTGGAAAAATGTGATCTCATGTGGCAATTAAAACTGAACTTTTCCAAGAAACCTGGACTAAACCTACTACTTGATAACTTAAAAGAGTACTGGAACTTCGAAAATCGCCACATTGTTTACATGACTAATTTTATTTTATTGTGTTCTTCCAGTTGGTTTTAAATACCATGGAAAATAATTTTTAATAGAAGTGTATATTTTGTTTCTATCATCATACATTTTTTTTCCTTTTTCTTATTATTTTTTCCACTTTATTTGAAATGATGTTTAATAACAATAATAGCTGATAATGAAATAATATTTTTTGTAGATAGCTTTTTAGGGTTCTTGTACACAGATCTGAAGAAGTCTAAAAGGACGAAAGTGATCTTTGTTAACAAGAGGTTATGGAAGTAGAATATGGTTTGCACAATAGATTATTTGCATGCAAAACCAATATGTATATATTTATATAGATTTTTAGATTGCCAAAAGTCTAAGGATTGCCAAATGGTCTAAGTTTTTTTTATATATTTCCAACCATGCAGTATATTGTCTTGGATAAAATCACAGACTTAATAATCTGGTTAATAAGAGGTATTACATCATTATTAATTGTATTTAAAGTACATAAGGGTTATATTATTATAACAACTACTAAGTAGGGCAGGACCAGCTCGAATGTCACACTGATGGGGTATAGGGATGTGAATTTGTTAACATGTATACCAATACACTGTGTTTAACAGCACAATAAACCACACCCTTACCTCATAAAGAGTATATATATATATATATATATATATATATATATATATATATATATATATATATATATGTATATATAGTTAGAAAGTTTGTGATGAAACTATTATTCTGTTATTTTTGTTTTATTTGGATCGCTCGTCTGTGTGCTTAATAAAGGGTTACTAATTCTGTATAATATTTCAAATTATATTTTTTATTATTTTTTGACTTGACAAATTTAGGTTTGTTACTTCTACTACCACTATCTGATATTAATATACAGTGATTAACTAGATATATATGAATTGAAAATCTTCCACACAGAGAAGTTTCTTACACTGATCTGTTTTTGGACCCACTATACTTGTTTAGTGGGTTGCTTGAAACTTTGGGGATACCACAGAGATTATTTGTTTTTTGAATAGACAAATAACATACGGTAACAATTAATGTAGCTACAGCATGATGGCCACAGGGAAAAAATCAAACTGGGGTGTTTTTGAGTTTAGTAATAATTTACAGACAGAAAAGTATAATGTAGCTTAAAAAATTGTAAGAAAGATGAATGGAGAAGTTATGGAAATGAGCAAGAAGATAAATGTACAGAGGATGGATTGTAGTTAGTGGTGGGGTATGACAGAAGGAAGAAAAGGAAGCGTTAAGAAAAAAGGTGCAGTATGGGGGGGGGGCGATAAGGTACAAAAAAGCTTGGGAAGCAAAGTTCACAGGTAGGTACTAGGCTATCGGCCCAAGAGCCTAAGTACGCCTAGCCAACAAGGTTCCCTGGCTTACGCCATCCAAGAAAGTTATTTTCCTGTGCCCCTGTCGAGCAGATCCACAGAGGTGATCCCAGGGTGTATTTCCTATTCCCCATCCACTCATCAAGATTTTTCTTGAAGAGTGCTAATGAGGAACTTTGCTTGGCTGTAAGAGTTGGAGAAAACTAATCTGAGTAAAGCTAGCCAGATAAGCAGGAAGAACAGAGTCATTTTTGGTATAGGTGCTGTTTAAGCAAAGTTCTCAAACTATTTAAGTTTTCTGTCTGTTTTAACTGTGAGAGGATTTCATTCCAGAGTTTTGACACATAATAATGTTGAGAGAATCTCCAGCAGTGTTGAATGTCTTACTGATACATAGTAAAAGTTTATTCCTAGAGAGAAGCTCTCTAGTAGGTGAATAGTACAGTAGAATATTTTGTAAAGCTGGGTATTTGTCTGGAGAGTACAATAGGTTGTGGGCAATAATTAGTTAAGAGTATGTCAAGTGGTTTGGGAGCTCAAGCCAGTTTATTTTAATGGAAGGCAGTGATGTGTTTTATAAGGTTGTCTGGTTGCAAATTTAGCTATTTTGTAGTAGCAGGAGGTTAGTTTAATTTTATATGTAGTGTTGATGTTTGTAAGAATAGGGGAAGCAAATAATAGAGAAGGAAGGAGGTTTGTAGCTGCTAAGGTAATCCTTACTTAATCTATCAGCTAGTGTTTAGTCCTATACAGGGAGCAGAGTTTTTGGTGAGTTTTCTTGATGGGATGAAGTATGTGATGATCAAATTTGAGGTTATCATCTATTATGACTGTCAGTAGTTTACTCTGACTTGTGGTTTCTATTTTTGTGTTATTACTTGGGGTAATATGAAATGTGTGTTTCTGATTAAAGTGTTGTTTTGGAGTAAATAGCATACGTTTGTTTCTTTAGTTAGAATTCTTTTGCCATATTTCAATGTCAGTGAATGATTTTTGACTGATTTCCTGTAATCTTGTTATGGATGGAGAAGAGCAGATTAGGGTTAAATCATTGATATATTGTACTGGGGTGGCAGGTGTTGTAGTGGTATGACATTTATTTATGAAAATATTAAATATAAGGGGACCGAGTTTTGACCCTTGGGGAATGCCAACAACAGAGACTGGCTGAAATGCTGAAAAGTTTTGCTGCAATTTAGTTCCCTGCTAACAAGTGCATAAATAACTGGGAGACCAGGAGAGGGAGAGGTATGTGAGGCCTAGTGATGCAAGTTCAAAGAGGAGCTTTTGGTGGGACACTGTGTCAAATGCTTTAGAAAGGTCAAGGAAAAGTGAAGAAACAAGGTTGCTCTAATTTCTATATTGGTTTACTATGTTGGTGAAGTTGAAGAGGGCAGCAGTAGTACTGTGGTTGGTCCTGAAACTGTGCTGGGTGTTGGAAAGGAGGTTTTAAAATACCATCAAGCTACTAAAACCCACCCAAAAGGCTACCCCAAACCAACCACCCCTGACACTAAAGTTCCCATTGAAACACAATTCAACTCCCACTTTGTGAACTCAATTCTGTCCTTAGTATCACAGGACAGTTCCTACCTCACTATCCTCCCAACACAAATAACACAAATACAAGCTTTACCCTCAAAACAGTTTCCACCACTTCTATCAAAAGCATGCTCTCCAAACTAAAAACCTCATCAACAGCAGCCAACCTACTCCCCTGCTATTTCTTGAAACTCACAGCAAATGCTATTGCTATCCCAATCTCCACTCTCATAAACAGATCAATTGTTGAAAACTATGTGCCCAAACAATGGAAAATATCCTATGTTACACCCATACATAAAGGCGGGACCGCTACTGAACTTAATAACTACAGACCCATTGCTTTACTCGCCCCCCTGGCCAAAATCCTAGAAAAATGCATCCATACCCAGGTGCTAAAATATCTCCTAGACAGCAACATCCTGTCACCTACTCAGCATGGTTTCAGACTTGCCCATAGTACCACTACAACCCTCTTCTGCTTCACAGACACAGTAAACTGTCTCAAAAACGAAGGCCTGCAAGTGCCAACTCTTTGTTTGGATATGTCCAAAGCATTTGACACAGTCTCGCACCAAATCCTGCTAAACAAACTAAAACAATATCACCTATCAAATTCCACTCTTACCTGGTTCCAGAGTTGCTTAACTGACAGGTACCAAGCTGCAAAATGGGACAATTCTCTCTCTCCTCAGCTGCCCATAACTATAGGAGTCCCATGGGGTTCTTTCTTAGGACCACTACTATTCACAATCTTCACAAATGACCTCCATACCTCCACACAGCATGCATCTATCATACAGTATGCAAATGACACTACCTTAATCTGTGCCACAAAATCATTCCCACCCTCCTGCAAACAACTCAACGAGCATTCTCTGACACTGAAAACTACCTTACCAAAGCCCAAGTTATCCTCAATCCAAAGAAAACTCAGCGTATGATTATAACCAATTCTAACAAAAACACTGATAACAGTCAATTCACTGTCTACTCCACAATGCTACTCCAATCCTCCAGTGGCACAGGCTAAGCTATTGGGAGTAACCATAAACTCCCACCTAAAATGTGATAGTCATCTCAACTTAACTATTAAAAAAGTACATGCCAAACTGGGATCACTCTACCGTTATCAAACCATTTCTTACCAACAATACAAGATCAGCCATTGCTCGCTCACAACTTCTATATACCCTATTCTATGCATCTCCCATTCTGAGTAATCTCAACAAAACTGAACTAAGCAAAATGGAAGCCTGCTACAACAGAATTGCCCACTTTGCTGCAAATTGCTTGTATAGAACTCATTACTGTACTGCTTTGAGACAGCTCCACTGGTTTGAACTGCCCAACCTCCTAACCTACAATCAGCTCTGCCTCTGTCATTCTATCTATTACCTCCCCAATAAGTGACCTGCCCTCAAAAACCTAGTACAACATCACTCAACCCAAAGGCCCCTTAGATCATCAAGCAAACTACTACTAGAAGTCACCAACAGCTACAATAGCTTTGGAGACACACTATATAGTAGTTCAGTGGCTAAAAAATGGAACTCTCTCCCCACTAGCATACAAAACACATCGTCCAAAGCCTCCTTTAAAAACCTCATTAGGCAACATCTCAAGCAAAGCTGGCAGTGCCATGACTGCTCCCCAGGCTAGTGAAAGCGGATAAGGTACACATACTAAACCTAGAGTACTTGATAATAGTTTTCACTCTTACTCACAAACAGTGGCTAATCCACAGTGTATGCACTGTACCTGTGTACTATGTATGTATTCTACCTATGTTCTAAATTTCAGCTCTACACCACAAATCTGCTAATTACCTTTATTTTTAAATTAATATTTTCTTGTTTCTCGCCACTGTAGCTGTTGATGTGCTGCATACCACTGTAAAAACATGTTTGTTGTAATTTGTGTGTATACTGATCATGTCTAAATATCTAAATGTATTTGTAATTTTTCTATATGGAACTTTTCTCCCCGGGCCTCTGCTGAAAAAGGACCTTTTCAGCTCAGTCAGACACCCCCGGTTAACAAATGTAAAATAAATAAATAAATAAGGGCAGAGTACTGTGGGATAATGACCTCTTTGGACCTAGATGCTATGCCCTTACTTATAAGCTGCATAACATAAAAGGATTTCCTCACCACTGTGGCCATGTGGGGTTCGAAGTTAATGCCACTGTCCACATACATACCCAGATCCCTGACCACTGGGTCGACTGTTAGGGCTGTATTATCAACACGGTAATTAACCACAATGCTTGACTTCCCAAAGGGTACAATTATGCATTTTCTAACACTGAGTTTTAGATGATGGCTTTGGCACCATTTGTTTGCCAGAGATAGGTCTTCTTGAAGAATGCTAGTGTTTGCAGGAGAGTCAGTGCTAACCCCAAACTTGCAATCATCTGCAAACTTAGTCAGCCATAAAACTGTAGTGTTTGCTTCCACTTCAGAGAAACAGATGTCAAAAAGGAGCAGGCCCAGTACCAAACCCTGGGGGACTCCACTAGTAACTGGCCTCTTGATGGAAGTGGCCTCACCTATTTTGACCTCCTGAGTCCTATCAGTGAGCCAGTTGGTTAAACCATTTCATCAGGTCATAAAATGGTTTAATTCTAATTTAGTGAGCTTGTCTATAATGCCAAAGTGGAGTACTGCATCAAAAGCCTTGGCCAGTTCGAGGTAAGCTGTGTTCACAGTCTTGCCCTCATCCAATGCTTTGTGACCCTCTCAAAAAAGTTCACCAGATTTAATAGGCATGACCTTCCTTTAACAAAGCCAAACTGTGATGGGTCCAGTGTTTGCAAGTTACCTATGTCCTCATTTATCATGTCTATGAAGATTCTTTCCATAGCCTTACGCATGAGGCTGGTCAGACTTACTGGCCTGTAGTTACCCAGATTAGTGGTTGGACTTCCTTTATGCAGGGGAATGACATAGCCATTCTCCATTCCTTGGGCACAAAATCTGACTGTAGACTCCAGATGAAAAGTGACTCAAGTGGACCACAGAGGTCATGTGTCATGCTATTTAGTAAGCATTACGGGATGTTACCAGGGCTCATCAATGCAGTGGTTTTGGTCTTAGAAAGTGTACTGATGACCTGCTCCCTAGTAGTGGTTATGAGGATTGTGGTATGCAGTATTTCCTTTGAACTATCATAGGGGAGTAGGGGGAGAAATTTGAGCTGAACCTGTCAGCCAAAAGGTTGACAATGGCCTTCACTTCAGTGTGGGTGATACTATTTACAATAAGTTTTGCGCATTGTTGTGTATTTCCCCCTGAGGTTACAGACATAGCTATAGAAAGCATTATGGTTGTCCATTGCCTAAGAAGCTACTGTTTCTTCAAATTTAGCATTTCAAGTATTACCTGTCTGTTTAGATTTGTCAGGGGGGCTTTTAATATATTGGATTTTTTTCTTCCTACGTTTGACCAAGATTTTATTTTTCTTTTTTTTGTATAACTGATGATACTGTGATTCCACCAGAATTTGTCTTATTCTTAATATGAGTAGGCACAACACACTATATACAGCTATCAATATGGCTGTACAGTTATTTTGTAAATAATTCAGTATATGCTATGGTGTTTATTGGGTTTGGTGGTGCTTCAAATTTAGCCAGGTGTCACTTAGTAGAGAGATGCTAGCCTTAGAATAGTTCCTAAAGGCTTTTGGTTTCATTGGGTCCCCGGATTTAATTTTTATTTCAAGCAATACTGCCTTATGGTCAGATCTGATGAGTGAGGACATTACATTGGGTGAGGAACATTACTCCCCCATGCTTGTGAGTACAAGGTCAAGAAGGTTTGTACCCCTGGTAGGATAATAGACCAAGTGTTCCAGGATGTTGGTATTAACGAAATTTAGGAATCAATGGGCTTGTACATTAAAAGTGGTGTAGGATTCCCAATCTATAAAGGGGCAGTTGAGATCCCCCATGCAGATCATATTGGGTTGAATGGTGAGGGGCTGTAGTACACTGAGATAGGTAGTATGGGTTTCCTGGGACATGAAAGGGGACCTGTAGGTTGCAAGGATATGGTACGAGATTATGTTTATGGTGAGTTGCACATGTATGAGTTCTAGTGGGTCATATACTTTAACTAGTCTGGATGTGAGTTTGCTTATAATATAGACTGAGACTCGTCCACCTTTAGTTCTGTGCTGTGCAGCAGTGGGTCTAAAGTTGTGAAAGGCATTATAACCTTGCACTGGCAGGGTACTCTCCACAATTTTAAACCAGGTCACCATTACTACACAGATGTCTACACTCTCCAGGGCGAGGAATGCATGCAGGGAATGGAGTTTCTTGTTAAGACTTCTAGTATTGAGAAGTAACATCTTCAGATATTCCTTCTTAGGTTCAGTTAAGTTGGAAGGTTTATCCATTTGGCATTGCATAAAAAAGGTGCTATTGGGGGGGGGGGGCATCATTACCAATTTCCAAAAGCCTAGAGGGCGTAAGTGTGGACCATCCTTGGGAAAGCAGCATGGTCTGTCAACAATGTCCTCCCAGGCCGTCAAATATTGTAACCCCTTGGACTGACACCAGAAGCTAAACCAATTGCTCAAATCAATCATTTTCTGGTGCTAATGTGACATCATCCTTGGAGAAGGCTGTATGCTGCTCTGTGATAGGTTCATACCTGCCTGAAACACATAATCAGTGAGCTTGATCATGTCTCACTTCATATAATCAAGGGGGGGTATATCTCAGGTTATTAAGACCCACATGGACTTTGACTATTAAAACAAGCTTCATTATAAAAGAAAAATAATTTTGACCAAAAATCTTCTTCTTATTTCGGCTGCTCCCGTTAGGGGTCACCACAGTGGATCATCTGTTTCCATTTCTTCCTGTCCTCTGCATCTTGCTCTGTCACACCAACCACCTGCATTTCCTCTCTCACCACATCCATAAACCTTATCTTAGGCCTTCCTCTTTTCCTGTTACCTGGCAGCTTCATCCTTAGCATCTTTTTCCCAATATACTCTGCATCCCTCCTCAGCACATGTCCAAACCAATGTAATCTTGTCTCTCTGGCTTTGTCTCCAAACATTCCAACCTGGGCTGACCCTCTAATATACTTATTCCTAATGCTGTCCACCCTCGTCACACCCAGTGTAAATCTTAACATCTTTAACTCTGCCACGTCCAGCTCTGACTCCTGCCTTTTTGTCAATGCCACTGTCTCTAACCCATATAACATAGCTGGTCACGCTACCCTCTTGTAGACATTCCCTTTCACTCTTACTGGTATTCATCTGTCACAAATCACTCCTGACACTCTTCTCCACCCACTCCATCCTGCCTGCACTCTCTTCTTCACCTCTCTTCCAAACTCACCATTACTCTGAACTGTTGATCCCAAGTATTTAAACTCATCCACCTTCACCACCTCTACTCCCTGCATCCTCACCATTCCTCTATCCTCCCTCACATTCACACACATATATTCTGTCTTAGTCCTGCCGACCTTCATTCCTCTTCTCTCTAGAGCATATCTCCACCTCTCCAGGGTCTCCTCCGTCTGTTCCCTACTCTCACTACAGATCACAATGTCATCTGCAAACATCATAGTCCAAGGGGACTCCTGTCTGATCTCGTCTGTCAACCTGTCCATCACCATTGCAAATAAGAAAGGGCTCAGAGCTGATCCTTGATGTAATCTCACCTCCACCTTAAACGCATCCATCACTCCCACTGCAGACCTCACCATTGTCACACTAACCTCATACATATCCTGTACCACTCTTACATACTTCTCTGACACTCCCGACTTCCTCATACAATACCACAAATCCTCTCTAAGCACCCTGTCATATGCGTTCTCTAAGTCCACAAAGACACAATGCAACTCCATTTGACCTTCTCTGTATTCTCCATCAACACTCTCAGAGCAAACATCACATCTATAGTGTTCTTCCCTGGCATGAAACCATACTGCTGATAACTAATCATCACCTCCCTTTTTAACCTAAAATAAGAAGAGTAATTTCCAGAATGCTACAGCCCTCATCACTGAAATAAAAAAACAACTCAGGAGCTTAATAAAATCCACCAAAGCTAAGTATAAGGCTAAAATAGCTAACCAAGCCAGTGACAATCACAAGGCATTTTTAGTTATGTGCATACTCTGAAAAGCACAATGCAGCAATGTGCTGAGCTGATTGATGGTTCCTGATAATATCCCAGCATTTATCTTAAATAGCATGAAGCATGATTTAGCCACATCCCTAATAGCACTGTTCAATCTCAACCTCCATACAGGTTTTGTACCAAGTGAATGAAGAATAGCTACAGTTGTTCTCCTGCATAGGGAATGACCTCCACAGACCCAGACAATTACTTACCCATAAATCTGACTCATAAGCAAAGCCAAGGAAACACTTATTATGGAATTAATCAATCAGGACAGAGGGAAACCTAAACAACAGAGCTGTCTCAGATTGGATTCGTAAAGGGCAGGTCATGCTTACACAACCTGGTGTATTTTTTTGAAAACGTCACCACAACAATGGATGAATGTAAAATGGTAGACGCCACATACCTTGAGCTGGCAAAAGCTTTTGAAACAGTTCCCCACTCAGGCATAGTAGAAAAGCTAAATAAGCTGGGAATAAACCTCTCGGTCACCCGCTGGATTGCCAACCAGCTCACGGATAGAATGCAGATAACTGGGGTATACATTTCTGTGGTGCAGACCAAAACCAGTGGGCTATGGCTGACCAAGTTTGCAGATGACTGCAAGCTGGGTGCTGTCATTTCCCCTAGTGATGTGAACATCCTCCAAGAGGGTTTCAACCAAACAAATGACTGGTGTCAGAAACATGGCCTCAAACTGAATGCCAAAAAATGCATCATCATTCCCTTTGGGGAGAGTGAAATCCCCAAAAATCATCACATTAATAATAAGGTCCTAAGCATGCAATCAGTTGTGAGAGACTTGGGTACTCAGGTTGATAGCAAACTGACTTTTGACCATCATATTGCCTTTGTTGTATGGAAAGCTTTCTACATAGCTGATCTCATTAGTAAGGGTATCTCATCCAGGGGCAAGGTGGTCATAACATCTCTGTATTCTTCCCTTATAAGACCCATAATTGAACACAATGCCCCTTTTGGCATGTACCTCACAAAGCACATGCAGCACCTGGAGAGACCACAGAAGTTCCTCACCAGGAGAATCCAGGGCCTCAAACATCTACCCTACACAGATAGGCTAAAGGCCCTGCCCCTCTACTCAAGCTCCTACAGACTCCTCAGAGGTGACCTCTGCCTGGCATACAAAGCAATCGCAGACCCCACCTTGATGGGACTGCTGCACATCTGCAAGTCAAGCTCCACTAGAGTAACCCACATAACCCACACGCGCGACCTCAACCTGGTCAGTGACATCAATAGGACTTGCTGACGGGACAGATTTGTGTCCCAGAGACTCCCCCCTTTGTGGAATAGATTCCCTCTCCACGTCACGCAGAGTACCTCATTAACCCTTTTTAAGAACAACCTGGATAACTGGATGGGGAACAGAAATACACCCCGGGATTCCACCTGTGTCCCTGATGGACAGTGGCATAGGGTGCTGACTTGTTGGAACATGGCCTAAATTCTTGGCTAGGCTTGTAAGGCCGTCAGGGCTAATAGCCTAGTAAGTTCCTAACATCCTGTGATCAAAATAAAGGAAGTTACCTCCACAAAGAGACCAGTCACCAATAAAGTCACCCAGGGTTTTGTGCTGGGACATATCCCGTTTGGCATTTACTTTTCTGAAGTAAAAGCCAATGCCAAAGGGGTCTGGCTAACTAAATCTAGAAGCAGTCATTGAATTCTCAAATGACTTAGCCATTCTGCAGAAAGGTTTGTCTCAAATAAATAACAGATGTCAAATCATGGTCTGAAACTAAATGCCACAAAATGCAGTATTGTTTCCTTTGGGAAATCATCTATCCCAGGGAACTACCACATTGGCAATACAGCTGTAAGAGTTGACCCAGTTGCTCAGGATTTAAGAACTTATGTGAACAGTGACCTAACTTTTGACCAACACGTGTCTATTGTTGTAAGAAGGTCCTTCTATACTGCACAGCTTATAAGCAAAGAGACTGTGTTTAGAAATAGGGATGTCATTGTTCCCCTTTACTTAGCCCTCACATTGAATATAATGCCTCATTTGTCATGTATCTGTCCAGACACATGTTAACAACTGGAATGCCCACAGAGATACCTTACTAAAAGGATACAAGGCCTAAACAACATCATCCTACATGGTCCGGTACAAAGTCCTGTTACTATATTCGGTATCCTACAGACTGTTATGTGGTGACTGTGTCTAGCATACAAGGCATCATCTCACCCATTACTGATGGATTTACTGTTCATTAGCAAGTCAAATGGCATCAGAAATACTGCGTGTAGGGATCTAACCCTCTTCTGCAACATTATTAGAATGACTTGGAGGGACAGGTATATTTCCCAGAGGATACAGCTGCTATGGAACAGACTCCCCATCCACATGAAACAAAGTTCATCCCTGTCCATTTTCAAGCACAACTTAGACCTGATGGTAAACAGAAAATTTACCCCAGGACTGTCCCCTGTACTACTAATGGACAGATGCAGATTCTAAATGTTTTCTCCCATGCATGGGTCTCCTCAAATTATCTATGGTTTGATCCCAGTTATTCTTATTAGGGATAATATATAATTATTGACCATGTGATGCGTAAAGCAAATCTATAACCAAATGGGATGGGTTATTTTGAGCACAAAAAGGGAAAATGGCTAGGCTTAAAATGACCCACAAGTGCAGCTAGCCTAGTACTTACTTATGAACATATGATAAACAAGTTCCTCAACTATTGAGTCCTATAGGAGCAAAAGTATCTAGCCTTCTATATTGTTTGACTTCTCTGAACAGGCTGCTAATAACTGAGTTAGTGCAAATGACAAAAGGATCACTTAACAGCAAAGTGATTGCTTATTATGGAACATTTTAGATTCCACAAGCAAAATTAAAATGAGGGTGAGAGAACTGCCTCTTATAGTGGTAGAACTGAAAAAAAAATCAGAACAGTGTCCTTTAGTAATGGCTTAAGTGATGCAGGATGCGATCGTTTGGCATGTGGAATTCTACAAGAGATAATTCAAAGGAGAATGTTAACTGATTCAGATTTAGCATTTACATGAGCAGTACAGATGGCCGTTTCAATGGATACTATGGCTAGAGATGCAATGTAATTAACAAAATGGAGTAATCAGTAGTGTAAATGGAAAGATTAAGAGAAAGCTAAATGTAAAATGAACAAACCAGAGGCTGTGCTACTGATGTGGCTACAGATTCCATCTTTCCTCCTAGTGTTAATTCAGAAATGAAGAGTGCAGACAATGCTATAAAACAGGCCATAAACTGAATCTGTCATAATGATAAGGCAAAGTATACAATATGTCATAGTGAAGAAGATGTGCATAATGTAAACACTTCTGGCAATAACAGAGGAGATGCATTGGCCAGTCTAGAGCTTAATATAAATGGAGCACATAAACAGGCAATTTGTCTCATGCCAAAAATGTATGCATTTTATTTTCTCATGCTTTGTTGACCAGGTTAGTCCCACCAGGCCAGCAGCCCCTTTTCAGGGGAGATACAATGTACCATTCACACTGACTAAAAGAAATTTGGTCAAGGCACCAGTGGAAATTCACCTAGTCATGTTGGTTCCTGTATGGCACCAAAAATCTGCTGAGAGGGACAGAGAATTGTGCAGGAAGATGTTTTGTGTAAACAAACAGAAGGGATTATAATGACTGACATTGATGCTGGGGGTAAGAAAAATTCACTTTGTGAACACGATCTATGAAAAGAAGCTGTGAGACTTTGTCAATTTCCTCAGTCAATATAGCCAAGTGGCCACTGGAAAACACAGGGTGAATCACAGATTGTAAGCACAAAGATGGAACAGAGTGGAACTGCTTTGTCTGCAATTTTGTGCAATGGTAAAAGGAGAAGGATGCAGGACTCTTACAACAGGCACAAGAGTTAACAAAAGAATCTGATTTATTTGAGGACTTTTGATCAGCATAGACTTGTTGTTCAAGTTACATCTACAAATGGATTGCCACTATAGAGGTATGTGGATGGTATGGGACAAAATAGTAATATTATTTTTTAAGATGTCCAGACCTTCATCTTTGTGGGACAGAAACTTTTTTGCAAAATAACTTCTTTGTCTCTTCAGCTGTCAGAGAACTTTTTGAATGCATGTGATAGAAAGGCATTCTGTAAACCATAGAAGGATTATGTTTTTGCTGGGATTAATCTACAGCAAAAGAAAAAGTTAGCTGGTCAGTTTAGAACAAATGAAATTAGAGAAGCCGAGCTAACACTGTTTTTTTGTACTGATATATGTCAAACTGTACATGACAATAAAAAAATAACATGTGTAAGACAGGTGTGGAATGGGCCTTCAGGAAATACAAGCTACTTTAGAAGTGAAAAATGAACAGTTACATCACTTACCTGCATAACTCTCAACCTCTTAGAGCAAGACATTTGGACAAAGCCATAAGTAAAAGTGGGACAAAGGCCCAAAAGTAGGGAAAATTTTTAAATATTGCTCTTACAGACTTAAAAATATAATAGAATAACAGATTTTGCAATAGCATGAATTGTCTAAATGATATGAAGTCAGAAACTCAAATGTCTGTCATTATTTTCTAACTTCATTCTTTAATGATTTGCCACTTATTTACCAGAAAATGACAATTTTATGAAAAATGGACCAAAAATAAGAGGCAAAAATCTAGACATTCTGTGAAAATCTGTACAGCTGAGAGATATGTTATCTAGTGTTGTTCTAATTAATGGTGAAAAAGTTAAGGTACCGAGGCAGTCAAATACTTTTTTTTTTCATGGCAGCAATGAACACGGAATACAAGACTGTAGTTAAAGGTAGTGTGGACAATGTGGGGATTATGGACACTCCCAAATGAATTGCAAAATCATGTGTGGGAGATTTAATAAAAAGGTATTTGTGGTTTGACTGCCCTAGTTCAAATGAAGAAGTGCAGGAATGTGTTAATGTTTCACAAATGGGAAATGCTGGACATTCTGTAAATGTTGACAATGTTAATGAGAATATGATGTGACTGAATTAAACGTGACTACAGCAGTGGATGCAAATAATGGAAAAGTCCAGACAGAAAATGAATGTGGAACAAAATGAACGGAAGTCAGAAGAAGATAAAACACGATGAAGGAGAGGCACAGTTTAATTTACAAACGTATAATAAATATGAGGTTTTAACAGATGATAATGTGCAGGGGAAAGGGTTAGTGGAAATGGAAGAGATGGTTTTTGCTGGTAGCATAGTAAGGAAAAGAAAGCTGTGTATTGCCTAAAAAACTGCATAGAAATGGTTTTGTTACTTTATTACAAGTGAGGTAAAGATGTTACTAGTTTTAAGTGGTATGAACATACAGATGCAGATATATATACTGTTTAGGAAATAAGATAGTTAAGTGAGACAATAAGGGGAGATTTACCACAACTGGAAAGGTGAAATAGTTTGGAGCTTTGGCACAGAACTACTCATATGTTCAGGATTACTAAATGTAACAGCTGTTGTTCAGAGAGAACTGCTATATATAATATAATGAAGGCAGAGAAGTACTAATGCTTATTGTTACACACTCTGATACATCAGTAGGAGATAGAAGCAGATTATTTCAGGTTTGTTATTGCAAATATGAATGTATTCTCTTAAATTTGCACAAGTATCATGTAATGAAGTAGAAAACTGCACTGGTTTAGAAGTGCAGTGCCATTTTGTGTGCTAAGTTGCACCGATTTTGGATCTCGTTCTGGATGTTGGCAGTGCTACTTGAAGAAAAAAAGCAGCATTCTGTAGATCTACAGGAAGCACTGAGGTGAAATAAATATATTCCAGACTTCCTTTGATTTTTTGCACTGTCCAAGTAAACACAGATGTAAACAAAAAGCAGTCTGCTGAATAAAAGTTGCTAAGAATAAAAAAAAACAACTAAGCAATAAACAGGATGCAGCAACTACCATGGCAGCACAGAAATACTGTAAATATAGAGAACGTTGCAATTTAACAGTTAAAGCAGTGCCTCTACACATTGCCAAGGATTACAGGCAAGGGAGATCCAGACATTGGGAAGGACAGGCCGCATCTGTCTCAAACAGCAATCAATGGAACACCAGGATGACCACATGCAGCAAGACTTGAATGATTTACTTTTTAACAGCTCATCAATTGCAATTACCCCCCTGAACAGATCAGTCTCCTCACTATAGGACTTTCTTTTGCTCCTGCTCAAAGGTCAGATATCATTCAGGTGCTAGCTGACCTTAGATTGTTCACTAGGAATTTATCTTTATCACTGATGTTTCCAGGTCAGTTTTCTGTTGTCAGTTGTTTTAAGAAACCTAGTACCTTTATTTCCGACATGCATCCAATTACTGAAGCATTCACTACTATTTGTAATGTACAGATTAGACTAGCTCTGATAAAGAGACATACAATGTCCTTTCACAATCTAACTGAAGGACAGTATGTTGCTTTACAAGAACTGAAAAAGCTTAACTCTATTGAAATTCATCCAGCAGACAAGAGATGGTGATGGACAGGGATGTTTACCTTACCAGCATACAAGAACTGCTAAGAGATGAAGTTACCTATCTCCCTATTTCTAAACACCAAGTGACAGCCATAGTTGATAAGGTATCATTTTTGCTATTTGATCTATTAACGACAGGAATGATTACTAAGGATTTGCATAAATATTTTTATGTAGAACATCCCATCACCCTGATACTTTATGGTGCATGCATCAATAAACGACTTTGATCATCATTATCATTCCCCTTTTATCCCCATTTCCTACATGAGATCGGGGTGTTGTATTAACTGTCGCCATCGCTCTCAATTCAATGCCACTCTCCTGCCTTCTTTGACACCCATGCCTGTCAAAGATCTTCTCTCACACAATGCATCCACCTCTTTGCTGGATGCCCTAGTTTCCTGTTACTTTTTTTCTGTTAGTCCAAAATCTTCATCAAGGGATTGTTTTCTGCATTTTTGCAGATATGCCCAAACCACCATAATCTATTCCCTTTGATCTTTTCTGCAATTGGGACTTCTTTGGCTTCTGCTCCAATGTCCTCATTTCTTTATCTGTCCCACAGTGTGCATCTCAGGCACTTCCATCACCCATAGCTTCCTCATATGATTTGCCTTTACTGCTCAGGTTTCTGTATCGTACAGTAGTACTGGTCACACCACTGTTTTGTACACCTTACTTTTGAGCTTCTTTGGCATTCTTCTGTCATATACCTGGCACTCTGCCAGTTGGCTGCAGTCCCTCTGATTCTAGCTTTGACCTCCATTCAGACTTCCTTTCTCCTCATCCACTCCTCCCAGGTACATAAAGCTATTAACCTGCTCCGCTATCTTCCCTTCTATCTCAATTCTTAGCATCTTCTGATTTCCCCAATTTGCTGTCATTACCACTGTCTTATCTGTACTTAATTTCATCTCATGTGCCTTCAGTTTTGTATTCCATTGCCCTAGCCTTTGATGAAGTTTTTGCTCAGTCTGCCTGTAATGCCACATAGTCTGCATAAAGCAACTTTGTTGACCTCACCCCTCCAACCTATTTGCTAATGTAGTCCATCATGAGTATGAACAGCAGTGGGCTCAGAGCTGAACCCTGGTACACACCCACTCTCACTCAGAACCCCTCTGCGAGACCAAACACTGTTTGTACTTGAGCCATTGAGTCCTTATACATAGTCTGTGCCAATTCTAACAATGTTTCTGGGATTTTGAACCATTGCAGTACTGCCCAAATCAGCTTTCTTGGGACCTTATCATATGCTTTCTCCAAGTCTAGGAATGCCAAGCTGGACTCTTTCCTCATCTCTAGCTTCTACTCAACTATCTGTCTCACTGCAAACATCGGGGAAGTTGTGTTGGATCCTCATCTGACTTCGAACTGCTCATCTCCCATCTTACTTACTACTACTCTGCATATCTGTTTATCAGTCACCCTCTCCAGAGCTTTCATGCAATGTGACAGTTTGATACCTCTGTACTGCCCACAGTTGTGGATGTCCCCTTTGTTCTTGCACACTGGCTTATTCTCCAGTCATCAGGGATGTGCCTTTCTCTCCACACTGCTATGAGTACCTTCAGGAGCCATTTCTCCCCTACTTCACCCAGCATCTTTATCATATCTGCTGTGATTTCATCTGAGCCTGCTGCTCTCCCCGACTTAATTTTCCTTAGTGCTGTTCTTGCTTCTTCTAGGACAAGCTTCTCTTCTTCTCTCATTGTAGGCTGTGTCTGGGGCAGTACAGCTTCTGTGGGTTTTTTCTTCATTCAGAAACTGCTGGAAATACTCTTTCCATCAGCCACTGATGACCTATGGACTGGTGAGCAGGTTGTTGCTGACATCCCTTATGAAAGGTGTCTTTGCCCTACAACTTGTTACATTTTTTTGTACCACCTACTGAGTTACTTTCCAGAAAATGGTGCCGTGCCTCCAGTGCCCTCTTCTTTGCTATTGCAACTCTTTTCTTAGCCAGCCAGTATTCCTTCCTAGCCTGATCTATCGTTTCTATCTACCATTTTTTCCTGCACTCATTCTTTCTTTGGATGATTTCTTGGAATTCTGCTTTCACCACCAGCTTTTCTTATGTACCTTATTTCCATAACTGGCTCAGCCACATATCTGTTCTGCAGTCCTCACACATGCTGTTCTGAGGTGCTGCCAGTCTTTTAAAGTGCATAAAGCGCTTTTCGTTTATTAAAATCAAACTTCTTCAGATGCAAACATTCAAGGTACAAGTTTCAGTTAAATAAAATACCAGGAAGTGCTTGAGCCTGTCAGCTCACATGCTGTGATGGCATCATCAACGATAGTTAACCCTTCCTGTTCTACACACTATGAAAAAATACTGTTTAAAACTAAAACAATGCTGACAACCATGAACAAGGAAGACTGAAGCTATGGTTTAAAAATAAAGTATGCTGATGGTATACTTTAAACAACAAAAACAAATAAATATATGAAATAATAAAGTTACCTCTAATGAATTACTATTACATTGCTGAAATTCTACACTACAAACTTTTTTTTTTTTTTTACTACAACATTTCATACTGGTTCATAGCTATCACCTAGCCCAAAAAAATAACTCAGCTGGCAGTTGGAGAAATAAATTTAAGCACCATTAACAGTGACTAAAATGACCATGCAAGAAAGTAACTTGATGTTAGTACATAATTTTAACTAGCTATGATGACCATATTACTAAATCTATAGCATTCATATATATATATATATATATATATATATATATATATATACACACTCTAACTATGACCTTTAAGGAGAATTGAGGCTGAATATCCTGGTATCATATTTACTATCACAAGTTACTATTAGAGATTAATATTATTCATGATATTAATATTAAATTAATGTAAACATTTTTTTGTGTTACATAGCTAGAAGGGAGATTTTATCATCTAGTTAAACTTTTCAATTTAAGTAGACATCTAATCGAGCACATGTCACTAATACCTGGGTAATAGTATGCATTGAGGTGAATTTGCCAGTAAAGTTCAAGTTCTTCAAATCTTAGGGAGATGGGACCACCCCTAATGTCGAACTTGACATGGTCAATAATCTTGAACTTAAATTTCTGGTTTGGAAGTATTCCTATATGTTTAGCCAATGCATTCTCCGTTTTCTTTTTATGGATAGCATACTGGTGTTCGTACACTCACTCCCGGAGCTTATGCTCAGTCTTGCATGTAAAATAATGAGCAAGACTGGCACTTTGCTAAATATACTACTAATATGGTATTACAATTGTATCGGTCTTTTAAAAAAAAATGTTTGTAGTGTAGAATTTCAGCAGTGTAATAGTAATTTCTTATAGGTAACTTTATTATTTCATATATTTATTTGTTTTTGTTGTTTAAAGTATACCATCAGCATACTTTATTTTTAAACCATAGCGTCATTCTTCCTTGTTTATGGCTGTCAGCATTGTTTTAGTTTTAAACAGTATTTTTTCATAGTGTGTAGAACAGGAAGACTTAACTATTGTTCCTGATGTCATTACAGCATGTGAGCTGACAGGCTCAAGCACTTCCTGGTATTTTATTTAACTGAAACTTGTACCTTGAATGTTTGCATCTGAAGAAGTTTGATTTCATTAAACGAAAAGCGCTTTATGCACTTTAAAACTACTGGTTGCTTTCTGAAGCCGTTTTTTTTTTCTATTTTAGTAGTTTATTTTGTGTTTTTTCTGCTTGGTTTGTGTGTTATGGCATCAGGAAGCACAGTTAGTCCGAGATTATTCACTCAAATGCAAGACAGAGTGCAAAACTGTGAGCTGACAGTTTTGATTGAAGCTATGGCAAAACGGATGGAATTACTAACATCACATCTGGAATCGTTAGACAACCAGCAGCGTGAAATACATGAGTCAGTGTCATTGTCTAACACAGTGCTTACACTGCATGAACAGGATGGAAGCAATGTGAAGGCAACAACTAGACCTAATTTAAATGCATCAGAGAACAACTTACAACCTAATGGTGTACAACAACAAAGTGTTACCAACAACGTGCAATGCTCATTAGTTCAACTAGGAAAAAACCGAGAGCACCAAGGAAGTTGTATGAGTGTTCAGCATGAGATTCATACCGCAGGGCTTATTGGGGCTCCCGTCCTGATGGACTGGCTAAACGGAAATTTCTCTTTTTCTATGGAAGTTCACAATGCAACACGGGGGCAACCGGCTGGAGGTAATGTTAATCTCAATAACAGTATTGTTGACATGCTGAAAGTGTTTGATTCTAAACTTGTCAAACTTAAAACATTAGAACTAGAAATTTCATACTTTAAGGAATGTTTACAACAGTGTATAATACCAAAAGGCATTAGGAGATTCCAGTATCCAACAGGCTTAGTGAATCACTCTGTTTTTCATTTAGAATTACTACAATTATACGATAAACAGGTATTTGAACTTTTAGAACTCATGATAAAACATTATAATTCATGGGTTGAAACCATCTTAACTCATTAACCCTGAGTACCTTCTCTGGGCGCCTTTGTGCTTACAGCCGAGCGCTCTCTGAGACGCTTGAAAATCTATGCTGTTCTACCAGAGTGCCTTCCACAAACGCTGGTAACTTTGCAGTAAAGTTTTAGCTCCACTGTTAAAAATTAAGCTGAAAAAGTATCTGAACTTTGTCAGGTACCTTCTCAACTTAATTTTCAGTGTGGAATAACAAGAGGTTTATATTGAAAGTTTATGAGAAAATCGACTTGCAAGTGCCGTCCAGCTGCAACAAAGATCTTCCTAATGATGTACCAACAATCCCGCCCATGACATTCAATTTCTTTACAAATGCGTGCAAACCCTAATCCCGGTCTTATTTTACTTCCCTCTGCAAACATAAACACAGCGCACTTCACTTTGTGTTTTTTTTTTCAGGTAAATTCTAATGTAGGAGATTTCTATAACGTACAACAATTTTGATAAAAGCTATTGATGAAATGCAGCTACCACGGGAACAGTAGGCATCTTCACAAAATGGCAATTTCTGCCACTTTACAGCATGTTTTTGTAACTGTTTTTGTCCTACATAATTTCAGTCAGTCCATAACTGCCAGCATGCATCATTGTACATTTGCAGTCAGTGCATACCAACCGTTCGCTGTGTGGGAACGATGCAGGATTTGCACGCTCTCTTCCTATATTCTACAGCAAAGCTTCTGCTAGTTACTGATATTGCATTCCTTTCCTTGTCAGTTGCTTAAATTTTAGTAGAGATGAACAAAAGAAATGCCATCTGAAGCTTTGCTGCTGAATATAAGACGAGAAAATCTAGTTCCTGCATCAATCCTGTGCATCGGACACATGTTTAAATGACATAAGTTTTTTACCCACTACAGTTACGGACTAAGCCAAACATACATGCGTGACAAAAATGTAAAAGCAGACACATATTTCAATTATTACTCTTATAAAGTTGAAACAAAATGAACTGCCACTTATTTTCTAAAGGACTCAGCCTAAGGTGTCACATATTTAGAGACTTCAACCGTCTTTGATTTGCGAGCAAAACACAGATGTAAGGAGGAAAAGACCAGAAATGTGAGGCAAGAACCGGGACAATCTGCGACTTTCTGGACTATTGAGATGTACACTTAGCAGCCGTGCATTACACAAGGTTATTCATTTTTGAAGTGTACGTTTGTGTGTGGGGGTGTGTGCCACTGTTCAGTTAGATTTTGTTAAAAATAAGTGATTTCATCCATTAATAATTGCAAAGTTATAGTCAGAGATTCCAACAGGCATATGTTCTGAGATGTCATCTTTCCTGACCTAGAGTAGTCCAAATACAGGCTTTGTTGTATTCTGGACTTTTGGAAAGTTCCTGTGTTGCCCATTTCCTTTCTTGGATAAATGGAGGCTTCTTTGTTCACCAGTGGCAGTGGGGAGCTTGGAGCAGCCTATCTATCCCTGGAGGAGTGTTCCCAGCACAAGAATTTGGTAGTCTATTGGTCGTTTTGGGCCAATTTCTAGCTCTTTCAAGTCCCCCTGTATAAAACCCACTTTGGCGCGGTTTTTGCACTTGTTACTACTCAGCCAAGCTCCTTGTGGTCCTGCAGAGTGGTGCTAGCAGCAGAGAAGCTAAAAGAGCGACTGCTAACCTGATAAAAGTGTTTGTTTTCCTGCTACTTCCTGGGCGACTGTCCGATCTAGCTAAACTGCAAGTATTTCTGCTTCTTGAACTGTTTTAAACTGTTTAAAGTTGTTTTTGCACCTGCACTTTTAAAGTTTGTCCTGTTTGTTGCATTTACCTGTTGAGGCTACACACTCAAGTGTGCTAGCCTGTGTTACATATTTATTGCATTTTCCTGCTGTTTGTTGCAAAAAAGAAAAAAAAATTTTTTTCCTTGTTTCCCGTCTTTCCTGACCTAGAGTAGTCCAAATACAGGCTTTGCTGTATTCTGGACTTTTGGAAAGTTCCTGTGTTGCCTATTTCCTTTCTTGGATAAAGGAAGGCTTCTTTGTTCACCAGTGGCAGTGGGGAGCTTGGAGCAGCCTATCTATCCCTGGAGGAGTGTTCCCAGCACAAGAATCTGGTAGTCTATTGCCCGTTTTGGGCCAATTTCTAGCTCTTTCAAGTCTCCCTGTATAAAACCCACTTTAGCGCGGCTTTGCGCGATTTTGAGCATAGCGCAGCGCCGCTTAATTGGGTTTAAACCATTCTCGGCTCCACAAAGTCTGCTCTTCACTTTTTCCCTTAGAACTGATCTAGTTCTCATAATAAACACCCTATTCCCACTCTAAAGCCTGGCACTTGCTCACTAAAGCAATTATATAAGTCAGCACTAAAAAATTAAAAGCACTACACCCTCACAATCTCCCCTTGAGTACTTTGTTCCCCATTGGCCCTTTTTTTCAATTATAAAGGAATTCCCAATACTATTCTAGCATGTCCAAAGGTCAGTTGTCAATCTCCTCTCCGGTCCAGCTGGTGAATCTGGGAATCTTGAGGCAATGTTACAACTGCCTCATGTACACAGACAACCCTCTCCTCCTCCCAACAAATTCCAACACATGTGAGAGATGCAACCATATAGCCAAACTGGAGGCTAAGCTCTCTCAACTCAGTACTGGCGTAACCAGTCAGGAGGAGAAGGAAACCACACTCACTACAATTCCAGTCTCACATAGACCTACCACGACAGCAAACCAAACACATAAACACACAAAAACATACTCGGAGGCTCTAAATAAAAATCTGCCTAAGCAGCAGAGACCTCCAAAGCAGACACCCAAGCAACCGCTACCCCAAAACAAAACACGTGCAACACATAGCTCACAAAGCCAGTGTGCCGAACAGTCACAGCCCTTAAGGCTAAACAACACACCTGATACACTTGTAATAGGTGACTCTATCATCAGGCACACTGACGTCCCGCTCACCAGGCTGAACAAGAAGAAGGTCATGGTGAGCTGCCTGTCGGGCGCTAGGATCCGCCACATAACACAAGCACTCAGGTCACTCCAAGGCAAGTACAAATATGACTCAGTCATTGTCCATGCTGGTGTGAATGACCTGAGACATACCTCCCTGGACTACATGAAAAGAGACATACAGGAGCTCTCTGAGCATGTAGCCCAGGCCGGTATGACCCTGACCTTGAGTAGCATCTTACCCTCACCAAGAATGATGCCACAATATGAAGACAAGATGATCAATTTCAACAAATGGCTTAAGTATTCATTCAAAGGGGATCCAATGCCTGTCTGCCTGGGATGACATGCTCGACAAGCCACGATGCTTCGCTAGGGACGGCTTGCACCTGTCACCCCTAGGCTTTCGAATATTGGCAAAGGCTTTTGCCACCCCCATAGTGCCTTTTTTAGGCAAGGCTCAAAAGACAAACCCACCTCCATAGGTATCACAAGGGATAAGAAACTAAGAGTAATGCTACTCAACACCAGAAGTCTAAACCTCATGATGCACGCACTCGAAACTCTCCTTAGCATGGAGAACATCGATATCTGTGCAGTAACAGAAACCTGGTTCAAGGTTCCCGAGAGCACCCCAGCACTACCAGGTTATACTTCATACCATGTTTTTCGGCCCCAAAACTTGGACCGAACCACAAAAGGAGGGGGAGTATCAATATTCGTCAAAGATACCCACACCACCAGGTTGGTGGCACAGCACGAAGCATCAGAGACTATCCATGTGCAACTAACAGTGGGTAAAACTGCCTTCCAGTTTATAGCCTGCTACAGACCACCCTCCCAAACCCAGGAACCCCACTCGGCCTTCCTGAGAACACTGGAAAATATGAAGATCTCTCCAAACACCATTATATTGGGCGACTTCAACTACCCTAACATAGACTGGGAGCATTACTCTAGCTCCAACACCCTAGCCCGAAGGTTCCTAGAATTTATAAACTCAAATGCTATGGAAGAACTTGTTGCCACTCCCACAAGAGGGGAAAACATACTGGACCTGATCATCACCAACATGGGGACTCTATGCTCCAGACCAGAAGTGTATCCCTCACTGGTAAGATCAGACCATAAACTAATCTCACTAGATATTCACAACCCGACCCCAGCCCCTGCCCAGAAAACCACAGTGAAAAACTTCTCTAAAGCAAATTTCACACTCCTCAAAACCGAGGTGGAATCCTTCAAAGCCCATGGGCCTGTGGAAAATATGGCCCAGACCGCAGAATCCTTTAGAAACGCATTCTATGAACACTTTCAGGAATGCATGGATCATGCAATCCCAAATAAAACCAAGACCCAATCCTCCAAAGTTAGGCGTCCTGTCTGGTGGACCCCAACCATAAACAAACTATACAATAGAGAGAGGAAGCTACTACATGATAGAGCAAAATCCCAAAAAGGGAAGGCATCTCTGATCAGTATTAGCAAAAAACTACGGGCACTCATAAAATCGTCTAAGGCCAGCTTCGAGAGAAAAATTGCACAGGACACTAAGGATAATCACAAGGCTTTCTTTAGTTATGTTAGGAACCTGGGTGGGAATTCCCAGATATGCTCAGAATTAGTCCAAAATGACAAAAATACACCGAACCCACAGACATTGCCAACATCCTAGCTGACAGGTTTAGCGCAAACTTCTCCACCCCTTCCCCACCAAAAGGGCAAATATCTATCCCAGTAGAGTGCTGCCCCCCTGACATCTCAGATGCTCAGGTAAGAGCCGCCCTCTCCAAAGCAAAAAACACAGCATCAATGGGACCAGACGGTGTCCCGGGCTGCGTCCTACATGAACTCCAAGAAGAACTAAACCCAAACATAAAACTACTGTTCAATCTCAGCCTTACTACAGGATATGTACCCAAAGAGTGGCGTACAGCAACAGTGGTCCCTCTCCACAAAGGTGGTGCCTCAACGGATCCTGGAAACTATCGCCCCATAAGCCTGACTAGCTTGGTCTGCAAAGCTATGGAAAGGATCATCATGGACCTCATAAATAAAGATATTGGGGACCTACAGACACTGGATCCTACCCAGTTCGGCTTTGTTAAGGGCAGATCCTGCCTCTTAAACCTGGTTGATTTCTTTGAAACAGTCACCAAGGCCATTGACGAGGGGAAGGTGGTCCACACAGCATACCTGGACCTTGCAAAAGCCTTCGATACAATACCCCACTCGGGCATTATCGATAAGCTCATCAGCTTTAATATAAACCCCTATGTCACTAGATGGGTTGCAAACTGGCTCAAGGACAGAACCCACATTGTTAGAATTGCTGGAGCTATGTCAGATTCCAAACCAGTTACAAGTGGCGTCCCACAAGGCTTAGTCCTGGGACCTCTCTTGTTCGGTATATATTTCTCGGTGGTACAGGCTAACACGGAAGGACTGTGGCTAACCAAGTTCGCAGATGACTGCAAACTGGGCACCATAATCGACTCTCCAGCTGACACAAGCATCCTACAAAAGGGCCTCATAGAAACAGCCATGGCCTCAAGCTAAATGCCAAAAAGTGTATAGTCATCCCCTTTGGCAAAAACAAAGTGCCCACAAATTACCACATAGGTGGTAATCCATTAAGTACGGAAGAAGTAATTAGGGACCTGTGGACCCAAGTTGATAGCAATCTCTCATCTGACAACCACGTGGCCAAAGTGGTTAGAAAAACATTTTATATAGCCCACCTAATCATGAAGGGATTCACATCTAGATCAGGGGAGGTCATCGTGCCTCTTTACTCATCCCTCATCAGGCCCATAATTGAGTACAATGCCCCTTTTGGGATGTACCTTACCAGACACCTGCAGCAACTGGAAAGACCCCAAAAGTACCTCACCAAGAGGATCAAAGGGCTCAAACAGATGCCATATGCTGCCCAGTTAAAGAAACTCCAGCTCTACTCAGTGGCATACTGCCTGCTCAGAGGCGATCTGTGCCAGACGTATAAAGCCATGTCCAAACCGGAATTAATGGACATGCTGCACCTCAGAAAATCCAAATCCCATCGAGCTACGCGCTCGAGAGACTTGAACCTCAGCACTGAAATAAATAGGACATGCTGGAGGGACAGATTCATAACCCAGAGGCTCCCTTCACTCTGGAATAAAATCCCAGTCCAGGTTAGGCAGAGTCCCTCATTGACTCTCTTCAAGAGGAATCTTGATGAGTGGATGGGAGATAGTAGGTTTACCCTGGGTATCACTTCTGTGTCACTGTTAGAGGCACAGTATACTAACCTCGAAAAAGGGCATAGCAAAATTCATTTAAAATGGGTGACGAAAGCCAAACACACTCTGGCTAGGCTTATAAATGCCCTAGGGCAGATAGGTTCATAGGTTCATACTAGGCTATGAACTGAATTATCCAGATGAACTTCAAGCTCTGTGATACAAATCCCACTGCATGATTCATGATTTTTTTTTATTTGTCGGTAAGATGCAGTCAATCAGGTCCACTTCAATGAAACAAGCAATCTGATTGGCTGCAACACCGAGGGAAGTAAGTCATCCTTTTTTTAATATAACAATAATTACAAGCTAGCTAATTACAAGTAGGCTCGACATGTTTCTCAGCTGTACAGATTTTCTCAGAATGTCCAGATTTTGCCCCATCTTTTTTCCCTTTATAAGAAAAAATTGTGGGCTTCTTGTAAATTAGTTGCAAGTTATTGATGATTGAAGTTAGAAAATAATGAGCAGACATTTGCATTTCAGACTTCATTCCCTACAGAAAGTAACCTTTTGGCCCATTTTTAATAAAATTTTGTTTTTCATGCAAATTAGGGGCAAATCATTAATGATTAAAATTAGAAAATAATGAGTAGAAACTCGGGTTTAAGACTTCATACCTTTCAGAAAATTCTTGCTAATGCCAAACCTGTTATTCTAGCAACTGTTTTAAAGTTCATAAGAGCAATAATTAAAAAAATTGTCCCTACTTTAGGACCTTGTATTTATGGCTTTGAGAAGACTTCTTGCTCTAAGAGGTGGAGAGGCACATGGGCGCCCACAGGCGGGTGCAAGGGGGGGATGCATTTGCACTCCGTGGATTTTAGCCGCTGGCCGGGAGATTTATTTACTTTTTTTTAATGTGTGGAGTCTACATGCACACCTTGTCTGTGTGTGCATCCATTCATGAGCTGTGGTTAAGCCCAACAACATGCACACGTGCATGCACACACATAGGATCATAGACTGGGGAGAAAAAGCAGACAAAGAACAGAAGAAGAGGCTAGTCAAGAGATTAAAAAAGGGGAGGACAAGGGGAAGGCAAAAACTGCTGAGCTGTGCTACTCTAAGCAACAGTCAAACATGGGAATAAAAACATCCAACATGTGTTGCAGGCTGTAAGAAGAC
The DNA here is from genome assembly GCF_019279795.1 of Protopterus annectens. Classification (NCBI taxonomy): domain Eukaryota; kingdom Metazoa; phylum Chordata; order Ceratodontiformes; family Protopteridae; genus Protopterus; species Protopterus annectens. The sequence goes on along the minus strand of NC_056729.1, from coordinate 641,123,104 downwards.
AAATATCTAGGCTAACAGGTGCAAGAGAAGCCCACTTGGCTTTTCAGTCTCTGTTCAGTTGGAGGTGGATGCACCTGCTGTATGTAGTGTCTGTAGAACAGCAGACTGTGCACTTACTTTGGGTGCAGAAGATGATGAGTTCTACTCTCACATCAGACACTTTGATTCATGTTACTGATAGTGCAGTGCAATATAAAAGGATAAACTGCGCTTGTTCTTGGTAGACAAGCTCTTCATATTAATCAACAATTACACTCATTAGTGATTTAGGTTCTTTCAGGACAGGTAGAAACTAGAGATCCAGTATCCTTATCATCAAGTTCATCTGATCCATTTGATCTGAGAGGTATGTACTTGTGACAAATGCTTCGTTTTGGTGCTTGTGTGTACTCATACATACTACTGAAGTGCTCATTGCAGGGAATGTTTCATTTTGTTTCTTGTGCATACTTGGACATACTACTTAAGGGGTCTTGGGGGGAATGTGTCTGGAAAGTCCATCAGATAGACTCTGTCTAAAAAGACACTGTGGGCACAACAATGGCTTTTGCCAGTATGCAGAAGCTTTGGAAGATGTAATGCAAGATGTCCCTGGTGAAGCAAGTAGGACTATAACCCATCTCGCTCCAAGGTGACAGATACTAGATCCTCCTTGAATGTCACCAATTGTTAAGCCAATTTTTGAAGCTATTCATCTTTTCTTTGCACTTTAGCATCATTCTTGGAGAAGGAAAGATTCAGCCCAGTATTACCTTCCTTCCTGCATTTTTGACATGCACATACAGCTCAGACATGTCTGTCTGCATATACCCCTGAGTTCTCCCTGCCAAATTATTTATACACAAACATATAGAACAACACCATGTCATAGTCAGTTGTTTGACATGGGGGTCTTGAGGGGCCTTGATGTCTTTGATTTTGGCACCTGAAGGACAATTTACTGTCACCCTATTTTTATCTGGTCTCTTGAAAATAGTCTGCTTCTCACTATAGAGTCACCAACATTAGTCGTATCTTTCGGCTTTTCCCGGTTAGGGGTCGCCACAGCAGAACTCCAGTCCACTAATGATTGGCAGTAGATTTTTACGTACCGAGTTGCCAGCCCTGACGCACAACTTTCAACAAAGGTACACCCATTCACGCATGTCTCCACACAGAAGTCGCTTTAGCGGAGAATCGAACAGGACAACATCTTACTATGAGGCGACAACGCTACTGCAGCACCACCACCACCGCAGTATTGCATTTTAATTTGTAGACAGTTTTGGTGCATTGGATTTGGGATGAATTACTTCCTGGTGACTGAGCTATGGATGTATTGGTAGATGTTGTAGTGATTAGTTTTTGCTGAATCCTAGTCTTGTTGGATCTTGGAGGCTTATGCAGTGAGTTTTTATTACAGCTTTTGCATGTGATGATGATTTATGAATTTGTGAGGCGTGCTATGTAGGTACGTGCTCAAAGGCTGTGTTCATTTGTTCGAGTGATGCCTTCGTATGTTAAGTATTTGCAATGTTTGTCAAGGTAAGTAACATTGTCTGTGAGGTGAGGATCAGGGAATTACTACACTGCCTGAGTATTCCAAGTGCTATGAGACTGGCAACTGAGGGAAGAAAAGATGGCTAGCCTTCCATTTTATTCCAAAAAGGTAGGGAATATAGGATATTTATAAACTTATTTTATGCAATGTCAGTGGCGCAACAGGTAGTACACTCATCTTTGGTGCAGAAGTTTGTGGGCTCTACTCCCACACCAGGAAGATCATTTGCTAAACACTACAGTGCATCATAAGCAGTATGCTGCACTCCTGTGTGTGTGTTGTCGTTGCATGAGGCATTAAACCAAGGCCCTATTTGCTGGAGTTGTTGGTAGTTCAGGTAGATCTAAAAGATCCCACAGCACCTATTGAAAAGAATGGGGGAAGTTCCCAATATTCTGGCAAAATTTACCCTAGTAGCATAAATACTACCTCAGGTCTCCCCTACCTAAGTAGGTTCATCAATATTGGGTTGGAAGATGCCTTGTATGCCACAGATAGGTCACCTGTTAGCAGTGTGTAGGATACGGAGTATAGTAACAGGGCTTTGAGGCACTCCATGTATGACATATTGAGGTATTACTTCCTTTATTTCCTGCCGTTGCTTAGTTCTGCTAGCCATTTCTGTATGATTTTGACCTGCAAAATATTGTGTTATTTCTTTCTGGTATTTGACATAGCATATGTTCCATTACATAGTTATGTCACTAATTCTAGCTAAATCCCCTAGAATGAATTTCTTACAGATGTCTCTGAACGTACTAGCTGACTATTACAAGCATGGAGCTACCATATGTTTTATGCTTTTTTGTTGGCTTTGTCAGTCATTTGTGGAATTTAGGTGGGAGGAAGGGCTCGGTAATATCCAAGTGTCATACTATTATTAAAGAAAACTGCAGACTTGTCTCACACTTTGTGTAACTTTGGTAAAATAAAAAGAAAACCACAAGTGATAATGGAGCACTATATCACACAAAATGAACTTTAATCCACTGGTTTAGCACTTTCAGCCCAAGAATTAGGCCTTCATCAGAACCATGATGAAGGGCTAATTCTTGAGCTGAAAGCACTAAACCAGTGGATTAAAGTTAATTTTGAGTGATATAGTGCTCCATTATCACTTGTGGTTTTCTTTTTATTGTCATACTATTTTACTGAATTACTCAGGTCTCCTTACTGATGATAATGAGTCTGTGTTACATAACAGCTGCCCAAAGTAATATAATGAATGCCTACTCAACAGGTTATGTGCAGCAATTATCACCTGTGTCTGAGCATGCAGAACTTTGCACGTCATTATCACAGTGCAGTTACAATATAACACTGAGTCATTATCACTTTTCAGGCAAAACTCTCAGCATCTGTCACTGTTATTCACATAAGTAAAAGTCGTTATCACATTCATGAATGCACAAGCCAGATTTGGGTTTTTCTCCACTTGGAGTCATTGCAATCCCCCCAGTTTCTGTCACTTTTACAATTTCTATTTCTTTATTTACCTTCTCTGATGTCTGTATTATGCCTTGTCTGCTGTCTGTATTGTGTTGAGAGTATAAACTATTTAATACTTTTCTTATAATTTATTAAGGTCATCTGATATACTACACAATGAGTCTCTTAGGAGTATATATTAATACTTTGTTCATTTGTGGGTATGTAGAAGAATATATTGTACAGTACTTCCCTTTTTACTTACAAGGCAATGACAGTATCCAAACTCATATGTTGTCTGTATTTATTTGAGACTATCCTGCACTGTTATGGTAAAATATTTCCTGTGCTTTTTACATGTGAAGTCATTCTGTTGAGTTACTGATTAGAGTCTTGTTTATTTACTATTTATTATTAAATATATTAAATATATTTACAGCTATGTAGGTGAGGGTGGTAAATGTATGAAGGTCAGGGCAGCAGTTAGTGAGTTACTTCAGTCCCTCATCCCTTAGGTCCATTGCTGAATTGGCATATGTAAAGAGAAAAGGCAGAGGTAAGGCAGACTGCTGACACTGAAGGAGGTCGTGAGACAATAGTGGTATCAGCAGTCTGAGTGGGCAGCCAGCACAGCTTTGGGGCAGTTCAGATAACCAACATCTGGAGCCCCATGCCTGTCCTTGGCATATTAGTGGAGCGGCGGCCCTTACCCTGCTTTTTCTCTTTACATGTGCCCTTTCTGTGCCCCCTTGTCAGTCATTATGTGTAATTTGGTGTTTTCATGGGTAGTAGGTATGTGCCTCTGAAGCGTCATCACCACTTATGTACCTAATGCAAAGAATACTGCCCCTGTGGATAGGATGGAAGATTTGGATGGGCTAACCAGATAATGCATATGATATACATATATATGTAAGTCTTCCAATACCTCTATCAAATATCAGTAGTAATCTGTGTGCATTTTCTTTCCTCTGCAGGTTTGTCCGCCTTCTGACACTGACATGGCTTCACGACTAGGAGAATGACAAGTGAGAGTGTGGGTATGTGGCCATTCCTACATTCACTAGGCTGCCAGCCATGCCTCCGAAACTGAAAACCGGTACAACTTGAGCTTCTCCATATCCAGTGTGAAGGTATACTGGATTGCAAGAAGAGATGTGCATTGGAGCGGACTACTGCAGTTGTTGGTAGAGAAGTGTTCCATCTACCCCAAGCCCGACATTCTTGTGCTGCACATTGGAGGAAATGATGTCATCAGTCAACCACTCGGAAGGCTATGGTTTCAAATCACAGCAATTTTTGAACACCTAAAGTCTTGGTGGCCACGTTGTCATTTTGTGTGGTCTGATATAATTCCTTGACAGATATGAAAAACAGCAAACAGTCAATGGCAGCTTACAAGGCCAGACGTTTACAGAATGGGTTCATGCATGGCATTATGCACAGGGTCGTGGATCCACAATCTGCCATGGCAGCATCACCGTGGAAGATGTTCACCTATTCAGAAGGGATGGCATTCACCTAGCTCAAGAGGGCATTGCATTGTTCTTGACTGACCTCCACAATGGCGTGAGGAGAGCTATGCAGGATTGGTAACATGCAGCTTGTGAGAAGAATGTAAAACACCCATGACCAAGTAGGACCAGTATAGTAAGTAAAACTCTATTATGAAATATGTTGTGTAAAATATATTTCTCTGAGTTTGGCAAATAACTGTGGTAATGAGCTGGTGAGGATGCTGAGAAAGAACAACTGTTTCAGAAGAGTGCTACCACGTACAATCTAATATGTCAGTGACCATCCTGCAATACTTCTTTTTTTAGTCTGCTTTTATAGGTTCATAGGTTCATAGGTTCATACTAGGCTATCTGCCCGAGGGCATTTACAAGCCTAGCCCATAGTTTTGTGGCTTACGCCACCCCTTTAGTATGGGGAACTATACCCATTATTTTGCTGTGCCTCTGTTGAGCAGTGACACTGAGGTAATCCCTGGGGTATATCTGCGATCTCCCATCCATTGGTCAAGATTTCTCTTGAACAAGGCCAGCGAGGTGCTCTGCCTCACATATACCGGGATTTTATTCCACAGCATAGGGAGTCTTTGGGTGATGAATCTATCCCTCCAGCGTCCTATTAATAGCCGTGTCGAGGTTTAAGTCTCCCGCCCTTGTGGCTCTGACGGATCTAGATTTTTGAGGTGAAGCATATTCATCAAATCTGGGTTTGACATGGCCTTGTATGTTAGGCAAAGGTCACCTCTGAGCAAGCGGTGGCGACTGAATAGAGCTGGAGTTCTTTCAGTCGGGCAGCATAGGACAGATGTTTGAGACCCTTTATCCTTTTGGTGAGGAACTTTGTGGCCTCTCCAGCTGCTGCAAGTGTCGGGTCAGATACATTCGAATGGGGCATTGTACTCAATCATTGGTCTGATGAGTGATGAGTATAGGAGACTATGACCTCCCTTGATCTAGATGAGAATCCCTTCATGATAAGGTGGGCAATGTAGAAGGTCTTCCTACCTACTTTAGCTACATGGGTGTCGAATGACAGACTACTATCAACCTGGGTCCCCAGGTCCCTGATAACTTCTTCTATGCTCAGTGGATTGCCACCTATTTGGTAGCTAGGGTAACCTTGTTTTTCCCGAAGGGTATGACTATGCATTTTTTGGCATTTAACTTTAGGCCATGGCTCTGGCACCAGTTATCCGTTTCTGTGAGACCCTTCTGAAGGATATCTGTGTCAGATGTGTTTTCTACTATGGCGCCCAGTTTGCAGTCATCTGCAAACTTTGTCAGCCATAACCCTCCTGTGTTTGCTTGTACTTCGGAAAAGTAGATGCCAAACAAGAGTGGGCCCAGGACTGAGCCCTGTGGTACACCACTTGTGACAGGCTTTGAGTCTGACATGGCGCCAGCAACTCTGACCCTGTGGGTTTTGTCAGGCATGTGTAGAGTTTAGATGACAGGAAGGGCTTACTAATACAGAACTTGATCCCTTAGGTCCATTGCTGAATGGACACATGTAAAGAGAAAAGGCATAGATAAGGCAGACTGCTGACACTGAAGGAGGTTGTGAGACTGCAGTGTTATCAGCTGTCTGAGTGGGTAGCCAGCACAGCTATCGGACAGATGAGATTGCCTTGCCTGCCACTGAAGTCCCATGCCTGTCCTGGGTTCATTAGTGGAGTGGTGGTTCTTACCTTGCTTTTTCTCTTTACATGTACCCATTCAACAGTATGTTGGCTACACCAAGAATGTGTATATTTACAATCATGTCTACATAGTAAAACAACTGCTTCTGAATGCTGTACACATGTACAGATATCAGTTTTGTTAGGACTCAGGTTATGGAAATTATGATTTTTTTCATATTGTGGTAAATAACTTTGCAAGGGAGCATCTGAATGTGCCAAGTAATACCTAATTTTGAAGACAGTATTGATAGTTCCAACATGGTAAAATAATTGTGCCTGTATGTTGTACACATGTGCAGATATCAAAGTTTGTTTTGGACTTAGTTTATGGAAATTATGATTTTTGTAATATTTTGGTAAATAACTTTGAAGACAGTATTGTTGGTTCCAACATGGTAAAATAATTGTGCCTCTATGTTCTACACATGTGCAGATATCAAAGTTTGTTTCGGACTTAGGTAATGGAAATTATGATTTTTTTTTCATATTTTGGTAAATATCTTTACAAGGGAGCATGTCAGTGTGCCAAGTAATACCCCATTTTGAAGACAGTGTTACTGCTTACAACATGGTAAAAGAACTGTGTTTGTGCACTGTACACACGTACAGATATCACAGCTTGTTTTGGACTTAGGTTATGGAAATTATGATTTTTTTTCATATTTTGGTCAATAATTTTACAAGGGCGCATCTGAATGTGCTAAGTAGTACCTCGTTTTGAAGATAGTATAGATAGTTCTAACATGGTAAAAGAATTGTGCCTGTATGTTGTACACATGTGCAGATATCAAAGTTTGTTTTGGACGTAGGTTATGGTATTGATAGTTCTAACATGGTAAAGGAATTGCCCCTGTATGTTGTACACATGTGCAGATATCAAAGTTTGTTTCAGACTTAGGTTATGGAAATTATGATTTTTTTTTCATATTTTGGTGAATAACTTTGCAAGGGAGCATCTGAATGTGCCAAGTAATACCTCATTTTGAAGACAGTATTGCTGGTTTCAACATGGTAAAAGAATTGTGCCTGTATGTTGTACACATGTGCAGATATTAAAGTTTGTTTCAGAGTTAGGTTATGGAAATTATGATTTTTTTTCATATTTTGGTAAATAACTTTGCAAGGGAGCATGTTAGTGTGCCAACTAATACCTCATTTTGAAGACAGTGTTACTGCTTACAACATGGTAAAGAACTGTGTCTGTGCACTGTACACATGTACAGATATCACAGTTTTAGTCTTGTACGATTATGAAAATTATACATTTCCAATACTTCTCATTATTATGCCAATATCTTTGCAAGAGAGCATGGTGATCACACAAATGATGCATCATTTTGAAGCTGACATTCAGATGCACAACTTCTACACTGATATGTAGGCTCTCTCTGTTACAGGTGATGAGATAGTGTGCTTTATTTATCAATTATGAGAAATATTATATTAATCATATTTCTGTGAATATCTCCATAAAGAAGCATCACACAGTAATGGTTAAGGTATCGTTTTAAAGCTGACATTCATACTTACAAATTAAATACAAATTGTATGGGTCTGCATGGTACATTGACCAAGATATTGTGCTTTGCTTTTCCAAAAAGGTAAAAAATATGCACAATATCAACATTCCTTGCCAAATATTTAATAATGACTTTGATGTGCACTATCAACATTTACACTGTTGGAAAGGTCAGTGTCTGCTGAACAACTTTCACGTTTACATTTTTAGTCTAGCTCTTATAGTTAAAGAGTTATGAACATTTATTTTCTGTATGGTATTAGAAATGGATTTTCTGAAAATGAGCTCAGGCTGCACTGTTGTTCCTATGGTGGAAGTAAGCAGACAGCATTTTCTGAGCTGCTCCGGAGTGAATGAGTTAAAAGAAGTGACTGATTTAGATCACAAAATTAAAGCGCACTTAGATTTTAACAGGTACCAATATGATTATACAAGAACTTTTACCAGCATCGACCAGTATCTCAATAAATTGAAATCTACTAAGGTTAAAAAATTGCAAAGAGATCGCTAAGCCTACGACAATGGTATGGCTTACCCATTTATTTGTTTTTGTTGTTTAAAGTATACCCATCAGCATACTTTATTTTTAAACCATGGATTCAGACTTCCTTGTTCATGGTTGTCAGCATTGTTTTAGTTTTAAACAGTATTTTTTCATAGTGTGTAAAACAGGAAGGTTTAACTATTGTTGCTGATGTCATCCCAGCATGTGAGCTGACAGGCTCAAGCACTTCCTGGTATTTTATTTAACTGAAACTTGTACCTTGAATGTTTGCATCTGAAGAAGTTTGATTTTATTAAACGAAAAGCACTTCATGCACTTTAAAACTACTGGTTGCTTTCTGAAGCCGGTTTGTTTTCTATTTTAGTAATTTATTTTGCGTTTTTTTGGTTTGTACTGCCAATCTTCTTAAATTCCACCTATTTCATCCTCTTCTTGGGGTGCTAGAACCCCGAGTAATTCCTTGAACTGTTGTACTTTCTCTCCTGTCAAGTTCCAGGTCTTCAAACTGGTCTCTGTTGACCTGAGAACCTTCTCTGACCACTGCTTTCAGCTGATTTTGGCAACCAGTTGTTTATGCTGTGGGCCAATTGTGTCACTGGGGATGACTTTGCAATCACTGATTCTACCCAAATGCCCTTTCCTTACTAGGAGTAAGTCTACCTGAGTTACATGAAGGCCACTCTTGTATATGATCTTGTGACTGTCTTTCTTTCTAAACCATGTGTTGGCTACTATCAAGCCATTTGCCAGGTGGAAGTCTAAAATGGTCTCTCCTTCTTTATTCCTGTTGTCCCACCCATGTAGACTCAGGCAGTCTTCATATCCTGTTCTGTCTGTCTGTCCCAATATGTGCATTCAAGTCACCTACTATCAACACCAATTCATGTTGTCTGCTTTATCTAGTAGGTCCTGCAACTGCTGTATGAATGCACTCTTTTCGTCACTATCACAACCTGCTGTGGGGCATAGCCTGAGATTATGAGATTATGAATACTGCCTTATTACACTGAAGTCTGACTGTCACAAGTCTGTCACTGATTCTGATGACATCCCTCACTGCCTTCTGAAGCCTCTCGCACCACAATTCTCACACCATTTATTTTTATTTTATTTAATATTTATTTTATTTAATATTTGTTTACCAGGAAAGTCCGACTTGGAACAAAGCCATTTCTCAGCAGAGGCCCAGGGAGAAATGCTCCAGACACATGTCTTTTTAACATGGGAGGAAAGCGGAGCATCCAGAAGAAACCCACATGAATGCAGGGAGGACATGCAGACTCCACACAGAAGGCACCCCCACCAAGAAGCAAACCACAGAACCTCTTGCTGTGAGGTGCCAACGCTACCGCTACACTCCACAGACCCAGGATCCCAAGCCAAGTGGCTTTGCTGCACTGTCCTTCCATCTTGTTTCTTGGATGCATAGGATGTCCAGTCTCCTCTGTTCCAAGCTCCATCCTGTTACTGAACCTACACTAAGAGTAGCAATTCTTAGTTCACGTTTGGCAGGGTGATTCGTTTTATGTCCAACTTTCATTCATCAGAGCTATCCCAAGTAACCCAGAATGGACAATGGCCAACTAGTAGCTTATTGACCCAGGGCTAGGCTTTATTGCAGGCACACACTAGTCAATAAGGGCACATACACCCGTCCCACCAAGTCCCTGATGTAGGTCGGATCCTCAACCCACTTATCACCAGAAAATACCCATGCCCGTTTGGCAATATTAGTCAACATGACCGAATTACCTAGAGCCATATTTTACATCATCGAGTGGCTAACCCTGTCATGTCATGCAGTCTTTGATCCGTTTTCTCCTATGTCCAAAGTGGTTGGTCTATACAACTCTTCCCCCTATAAGGCACCATGTAGAGTCTGTGCTGCTGCTCACAGCTCCATTTATTGGTGAGTTTGAGAAGGAAACACTCATCATTTTTTTGGAGGTGGAAAGAACCCCACAGAGATAACAAGCAAACTCTAAACAGACATTGGCTGGAGGTCAGGATCGAACCTTGTACCTTAACCATTATGCCAAATGGTTTCCATATTTGGAGCATACACACAATGTGCCCTTTCTATTAACAACTCCTGCTGTAGAATACCAGTCCAGCTGCTTATTTGTGCTTTTATAAAATTAATACAATCTGTTCCTTCCAGTTTCTCTGGTACAGCAGAAAATCTCAGGTTTTCCTTACATGCTCTGTCATAGGTTCATAGGTGTTTACTGGTCTAATGACTACAAGTGCCTTTTTAAGCCTAGCCATGCATCCCAAATCTCTGACAAGTTCTGGTACCCTTGATAAATGTAAGCAGAGGCTTGGGAGATGAAACATTTACAAGCAGGGACCTGGGACATGAGCCACTTACAGGTTGTCTGTGTCTGTTAGGGACATAGGTGCCATGCCATGGATGAATTTTGGGTTCTCCATCCAATTGTCCAAGTTGTATTTGAATTGGGTTAGGGTGGAACTCTGCTTCACAGGGCTGGTGAGCTTGTTCCAGAGATGGGGTAGTCTCTGGGATACATACCTGTCTCTCCATCAGGTTGTAATTATATCCCAGGCAAAGTTTAAATCTTTAGAATGGGTAATTCTGGTGCTGTTTGTTTTGTGGATATGCAGGAGGACCATCAGAGTGGATTGCCCTCTAATTTTACCATTTTTAAAACATCTCCTCTTGAGCAGTCACATAGCCAGCCTTTTTTTCTTCATTTCAGCCTCTGATTTTTGCAGTTTTCTCAGCTCATCTGAATATCTGTTTAAAGCCTCTTCCATTTTCCAGCATTTTGTTACTTGAACTGATAAACTCCTTCAGTTCTGAGCACATTTGACTTCCATCATGCCTTGCACCATAGCTGGAGCTTGAACTGCCTTTTGCTGAACAGATGCAGGATTCTTCCCAGCCAGTGTTTTCTCTTTCCCTTTTGTGATTGACTTTCAATCAGGTTCTCAGAATTTCTTCTTTTCTGGCATGCAGGCAGTGCACATACTAGCTAGTAACAGGTTCTCTGAACTTCTTCTTTTCTGGCATGCAGGCAGTGCACATACTAGCTAGTAACATAAATTTACACATAAAGAAATTCACTGGCTCTGTTTTCTCACTGGGACAGCTGAAATTAAGCTGTTACTCAGTGTGAAGCCATCTTAAAAGTCCCCTGAACCCATATGTTGTACAACTTCCCACAATTAGCTCTGGTAATGCTTCACAGAAAACAGCAATCATCTTCATAAAACTGTATATTGTTTACCTGATCTTGAACCTTGGTTTATCCAGCTGTCTATTATATCCTCCTCACTCCACTCTCTCCATCCTTTTATGCTCCACCCACCCACTTGCACTTCACAATGCAATGTGTCTATACCATACTCAGCATCTCTCCTTGTTATTCAGCTCCAAGCACTTTGGCATTTCTTTAATGCGCACTTTGTGTAAAGCATGCCTCTGTGTCTCTGTATGGCTGCCAGACCTTGACACAGCATTCTAGACATGGATTCCTTAGTGTTCTGCGTGATGCCCGTGCCCTGGCCCAGCAATCAAGGAGCCTCAATCCTCACCACTAACACCAGAGAGGGCATCTCATATATGAAGGAAAGGATAACAAATACAGACAGTAAAGTGCAATTTCCCTTAAGAGCACACAGAGATCAGTCAGTCTGGGGCTGGTCACTCCCTTGCTCTCCAGGTCCCCAATAAGACTCCTCACTGGCACAGCTATAGGGTCCAGATCTCAGCCTAGCTTGGCAAGCTAAAAACTCCAGCACTCTCTCTGTCCAACCAGTGCTTTGTGTCCCTGCCCAAGTAGCTGACACACACACACACACACACACACACACACACACACACACACACACACACACACACACACACACACACACTTTGAGATAAGAGTTTATACAACCACACAGACACTCGTGGAAAAGGCTGGCACAGGTTCTCCAGCTGTGCCCCTATTACCCAGACTATACAGTAGTACCGCCTACCACCACCCAGCTAATATTTATCAGCTACTCAAAGGCCCTTAAAGGGTGTCCAATTATTACTATGTAATATTATTATCCAATTGGTAGTATAACTAAACAGTCAAGGATTATTAGAGTGACTTGGTACAGTAATCAGTATAAATATACAATGTACTCTAGAGCTTAAATTATCTCTACATGAAGCAGACACAGTTGAAAGGTTTTAAAATATTTAATAATGAATAATAAAAACTATAGAACTTAAATTATATCTACACAAAGCAGTCACAGTTGAAAGGTTTTAAAATATTTAATAATAAATAATAAAAACACAAGACAATACTTCTTACTACACAGTGTTGGTCAAGAGTTCAGAGATCACAGAGAAATACTTAAAATAATTCAGTAGTACAAGTCTGACATCACAGAAAAATAATTAGTCTAATATTTCTAGTTATTTCTAAAAGAAAACACAAGTCTAAGATAAACTTATATAAGAAAACAGGCAGAGTGCTGATGAGTTGGATGGTCAAGACCAAAATGCTTAATAATCTCTGATTCTCTTTGTTTAAATTGAAATTGCAGTTCTGATTCACATTACATCATTCTTCACACTTTCCTGGGTTTCCCAGGCTATACATTACATTGTTCTTCACACTTCCCTGGGTTCCCAAGTTAACATAACTACATTTACATTCTTAACATGTCCTTTTGTTATCTTGCAGCTAGTCAGGAAGCAGAGCAATAAAAATACATTTGCATGTTTAAATCTAGCAATTTAACTCTTGGTTAAAACAATAGGAATAATTTCTTTATCTAGACTCTTTGGCACCGCTGTCTATATCAAAGGGTCACAACATGCTTTACTTTGGTCAGTAGAGAGCATTGTTGTTTCATTTTTTTCAGCTCCACATCTAACAGTATTTCTTTACATTTAAGACAACAAGCCTGTAGTTTACATTCATATTTACAAATGACAGAATTATCTGCAAAATTCTATCTGGCTAAGCTGGCAGCCTTCACATTCTGTACAAGAGCACAAAGACTGTACCCTCTCAAGTTCACTCATCTCAGTATCTTGTTGGCTTCTGACTCGGTCCTTTCATAATGCTCTACATGATTCAACCTAGAGGTATTATAAACTCCTAACCTCATCCATTTCCTCATCTGAATTCCCCTGGGCCACCTAGCATGCATGCTTTTTCTGGACAGCCCCTGTAAAGTGCACTGCCTCATGCTTTTCACAGTAAAACTTCAATGTTTGCTTATTTACCCTTCCTGCAAGCCTCTGGTGGTTTTGTGGAGACTAGTTCCCAGGACATTCAATCAAGCAACTATAAATTAATAAATAAAACAAATCACAGCTGTTGTCAACAAATAAAATTCCAATACTCCAGCACTCATCCATGTCCTTTAATGTTGCCCAGTATAAATATGACAACATGTTTTATATGGTCCATACCTTTGTCTTCAAGCCATCTCTTTCTCTAGGATTGCATTAGACTTCCAGATGGCTTTTTTTTCAGGCTGCTCATAAGCATTTTTCACATGCTCCCCACGTTTTAATTCTCTTACATGTCCTCATCTTTTCACTTAGAACTCCCTAAACCCCAGCTGAGGCCCATCTTTCTTGTCCTAGTAAATGTCACACTTTCCCTCTGTTCGTTCTCATTGATGCACGGGTACAGTTCTCACTGTCGTCACTGCTGTCACTCTTTAATGTTGTTTCTTATGCCGCTTTCTAGCAGAATGAGATCTGCTTCATTGTAATTACCCCCAAACCTCTGCCCTTGTTGCCTTAGAAATGGTGTGTGACAAACATGTAGTACACTTGCTTTTACATGCTCAGTTTGTAGATTGATGAATGCTTTAATGGCATGCCTCTGCCATACAGCCAATGGACTACTGCTATTGAGCTTGGTATTAATGTGTCTGTAAGGTACTGCTAGTTACATTTGGCTGTGGCTAAACGGAAAAAAACTACTGCAATCACATCTACATCAATGCTTTTTCTTTGCAGATGGAGGATTATGTATGATCCCCAAAGTTTGCTGAGTTTTCTGTGTGAGACATGTAACTCTACCTGCCAAGCTGCATACAAAAATTGTAGATCATAGCTTTTCACACACATTTATAACCTGACACTTACTTTGAGTATAACACCAAACAGTTGAAAACACACTTTTGTAACACCACTCACTAAAGTCACAAACCCAAAATCACCATTTATTACAGACCAATTACCATACTTTGTCCATTGACAAAAATACTGCAGAAACTGCTTTGCAACCAACAACTTAAATATATCAACAGATATTGCATACTAGCTAGCAACTAGCACGGCTTCAGGGTGGGATACTTTACCTTCACAGCAATTCAGAGGGTGGCAAACCAAATTTATGGCTCAGTGAAAAAGGGACAATTAATAGGGATTCAGCTTATTGATTTCAAATGTGCATTCTTACCTAAATGAAATAAGGTAGTTATCAGTGACTCAATCTTGGGACCTTTATTACTTTATTATTTTCCCTATTTGTAAATAACCTGCCTTTTGAGGTGCCATTTATTAACTGCATGCTTTCTACAGATTATATTATAATACTTAGTTTCAACTCCTCACCAACTAGGCTCCAATTTTAGTCAACTCTGGACAGGCTTAAATACAGGGAACTGCATTCGATCTCTTTTCAGTATAGCCCTAAAGCTGTCAGCTGACACTACAATAAATAGCCTTACAATACAAATAAATGACTCATAAGAAAATTCCCATCCAATTGTCACTCAGCAAAAGATACTTAGGGTGATTTCTAAATTAGACCCACACAGACCAAATAGCTGATAAAACCATAAGTCATCTATAATTCACATACAAATTCTTACGTTTTAAAAACTAAAGCCAGAAGAGCCATGGGAATCCAAATGCTAATTTACAAGCTAAATTCCTGCCTTTCTGTAACAGCCGTAAACCCATCCTGTAATACAGAGACTTTACAGACCACCACAAACAAAATGTGTGAATTACCACTGTATCATACAGAAAAGAACATTCCAATGACTCAACTCTTCTTAAAGACAAAGTCAGCACCTTCATCTATGTGAACTAAGTTGTTTTCAAACTCAAACTGCGCCGTGCCCACTGTCCACCATTAGCTACAAAAAGTCCACACAACAGCCCCAACATATTCCCTTAGATCAAACTACAGGAAGGTTCTGACTCTTATCAGACTACCATTCCTGAAAGCTCTGGATGAAAAGTTCTTTATGAACATTGTATCAGTTGCAAGCAACTCCCTCCTCCCTCTGCACAGTTAGAAAACTGAGACACTAACACATGTTCTGCACAAAATTATGTGACCACTTAAAAGAGGGACATACATGTAGTAGTAGACATGGCAACAGTAATAGATGGCCCAAACAAAATGATTGTTCAATCACTCAGGTCAGTAAGCAGAATCTTCTTATCTCTACTGATACCAGTTGAGACTCCTGTCATTATAATTGCTACAACAGCTCCCTAGTCTTTGGATATGTAGCTACTGCAAACAGTATAGTCCTATATGTACAAAACTAACACCATAACGAGAAACCTGATTTGGTATGTGAAGTCAGATAATCAGCTTTTACTGTGATGAATCTCTAGGTTTAAAAATTATGTAACATCTACAGTCTTAGTAAGATCTGTATTTATATGTATACTAACTTATTTGCTAGTATTGCATTTGCTCTTGTTTTCTTTGTATCTGTGTTACAGTCAGGTGGCTCAGGTTGTGGCTGAGAAACAATCCAATTATATGATTAACAAAGTCAAAATGTATTTATTTATTTACTTAGTTAGTTAGTTAGTTGTCTTTGTTAACCGGATTAGTCCACTGGTCTGGTGGCCCATTTGCAGTGGAGACTCGAGGAGAAAAGCTCCACGAAAAAAATTACAATAACAATTAACAACAGCAATAATAATAATAATAATAATAATAACTATAACAAACAACACATAACAATAATAAAGTTTACATTACAAATAATGTGAAATATATAACTACGTTCATTCATGTCATAAGTGAATATGGGTACCTAACCAACATAAATTCATTTGATAGTGGAAAAATTAATAGAGCAAATAATTCTGCAAATACAATAACAAAAGAAGAGGTGTAGAATTGTAGAAGAAATGTAGAGAGAAGGAAAAGGAATAGTAAATAAAAGGGCTAAAGTAGAGGGGTTGGGAGGAGGGAAAAAAAGGTAAAATATAATAAAAACACAAATGCTTGATCAACAGTACAGATTACACCTGGAACAGGCCCCACTAGTGTCCTTGCATGTTGAGTTACTGTAACCTGGGATAGCACCACATTTCTGTTAGAGAACTTAAACCAAAGTAAACAATAAGTGTTTTGGATTTTTAATACCATGATGGAATGGGCGCGGCCACGGTGGTGCAGCGTTTAGCATTGCCGCCTCAAAGCAAGAGGTTCTCCGGTTCGATTCTCGGCTGGGGTGCCTTCTGTGCAGAATCTGTATGTCCTCCCTGTGGTCGCATGGGTTTCCTCCGGGTGCTCCGGTTTCCTCCCACATCCCAAAGACATGCAGTAGGTGGATTGGACACTCTAAACTGGCCCTAGGTGTGAATGTGTGCGTGTGTGTGCATTCTGTGGAAGGTTGGGCGCCGGGCTGGCAACTCAACACTGTAAAACTCCACTGCCAATCATGAGGGGACAGATGATCCACTGTGGTGACCCCTAACTGGGAAAAGACAAAAGAAGAAGAAGAATACCACAATGGAATGGACCCCATTTTTAAGTCAGGGTACAATTAGAGTTCATGAAATTAGTATTGTTTCAGTCTTTGATCTTAGCCAATAGTGCTTTTCTTTCTCCACAAAGCACCCAGAACTGCCTCCTTCTGTAAGTCATAAATGGTTATATGTACTGGTATCATATTTAAATACGATTGTAACATCTTTTCTTTATTAGACATGTTTCTTTTACTACTGTCTGGGTATCTTTCTTCCTCATTGCTCTCATTTCAGCATGATGGTGGTTTTCAACTTTTACCCTCACTACTGAACTCTTAGTAGTTAAACTGTGTTGTCATACTTTATTGCTGTATCTGGTGAGTTAAGTGCCAGAATGCCTCTTGCCAGACTCCATTTTTATTTATTTTAAGTATTTCTTTAATTAAAACCTTCATAAACGTTTTACTCTTTCCGTCAGTAACATTACCTATGCAGACCTGTCCATTAAAGTTTGCAGACGCATTTCACATTTTGCCTGAAGTGATCTCACTGAGGTTAAAGATCACCTTTAATCTTCAGCGGCATCAGTATGGGGAAAACAAATTTTATGAGAATGACTTAGTAATGCAGAAGAAACTGAAAACATTTGCCGATCATTTGTAAAAGCTAATTGGCATTTCATTCAGGACATAAGGACTGTGACAATACACTTTAGGGGTCACATAATATGATGTAGTTTTCCATGTCCAGGGTTCAGGTTAGATCCTGACTTCCACTCACCATCTGTATGTAGTGTGTGTTTATTGCCCCTCCCACCAAGTCCATATGTTTTTTCTAGGTACACTAGTCACTCTTAAGTATTCAGCAATGTCTGAGTGTACTACTTTTGGCCTTGATCTTATGGCCAAGGTTCTTCATAGGTTCATACATGTTTACTAAGCTAATGACCACAAGGACCTTTTTAAGCCTAGTCATGCATCCCAAATCTCTGACAACATCTGGTACCTCGATAAGTGTAAGCAGAGGCTTGGGATATGAAACATTTACAAGCAGGAGCCAGGGAGATGAAACATTACAGGTTGCTTGTTTCCATTAGGGACACTGGTGCCAAACCAGGGATGAATTTCCTGTTCCTAATCCAATTGTCCAAGTTACACTTGAACTGAGTTAGGGAGGAACTCTACTTCACATGGATGGAGAACCTGTTCCAGAAATGGGGAAGTCTCTGGGATACATACCTGCCTCTTCAGCAGGTCCTATTTATATCATAGGAAAGATTTAAATCTTTAGAAAGGGTAATTCTGGTGCTGTTTGTTTTGTGAAGATGCAGGAGCTCCATCAGAGTGGGGTCTGACATTGCCCTGTATGCCAGACATAGATCTCCCCTCAACAGCCTGTAGGAGATAGAATGCAGGGATAGGGCCTTGAAGCAATCTGCATAGGACATTTTATTTACACCCTATATTCTTTTAGTCAGGAATCTTTGTGGGCGTTCCAATTGTTCAATATGCCTAGTGAGGTACATACCAAAGGGGCCTTGTACTCAATGATAGGTCTGATGAATGCCGAATACAGTGGAACAATGACTTCCTTGGACCTAGATGCCATACCTTTGCTTATAAGTTGCGCAACATAGAATGATTACCTCACTACAGTGGACACGTCATGGTCAAAGGCTAACTTACTGTCTATGTGTGTCCCCAAGTCCCTGACTACTGGGTCAACTCAAAGGGGTGTGTTGTCAATATGATAGTCTTCCTGAAGGACACTATCATGCATTTCTTGGAATTTAGTTTTAGTCCATGGCTCTAACACCAGTTGTTTCTCTGTGTCAGCCTTTACTGGGATCATTTGTGTCTGTGTGGGATTCAATGACAGCTTCTAATTTTCAATCATCTGTACTTTAGTCAGCCAGAGACCACTGACATTGGCCCTGACGTCCAAGAAGTAAATGCCAAAAAGGAGCAGTCCAAGGACTGGTCCCTAAGGAACTCCACTTGCGACTGGCCTCTTTGTAGAGGTGGACTCCCCATCTGCAAATTCCTGGATCCTGGCTGTGAGCAAGCTGGCTAACCACTGGGTGTCATATGGGTTTGTACCTCAACTCTTGAGTTTGTCAACAATGCCCGAGTCGGGTATTCTGTCAAATGCCTTGGCCAGGTCAAGGTAGATAGTGTGAACCATTTTGCCCTTATCCATTACTTTGGTGACCTTCTCAAAGAAATCTTCCAGGCTGAGTAGACATGACCTGACCTTCACATGGCTGTAAAAATGATCTGCAATGAACTTTCCTTCTGCCTGGTTAACAAAGAATAATATAATAAGCATGCTATCAATAATAAAATTAAAAAAACAAACTAGACTAAATTAATTATTTTATGACTACTTTAAAGACCGCAGCAGCAGTATTTACCATTTAGACATGTAAGGACTTTTTGATAAAGCTGCAATTATTATTATTTATCACAAAGCTTAATAATACAGACTCCTGTCCATCATACCTCTCACTCTCTTGCAGCAACAAATATAGACAAAGCCTAAAATAATGAGGGGGCAAAGGCCCAAAAAAAGGGACAAATTTTAAATATTGCTGTTATAAACTCTGACAATTACTAGAATAACAGGATTTGTGTTAGCATGCATTTTCTGAAAGATATAAAGTCTGAAACTCAAATGTATATCATTATTTAATTACTTTAATCCTCAATGATTTGCCAGAAAAAACACAGACTTTGAGGGACAGACCAAAACTATGAGGCAAATCTGGACGTTCAGCAAAAATCTAGACATACAGAGGTGTCAAATTTTCAACACCGATAATTCCTGCTTTCATAAACAATTGCAAGGGACAAGTGAGCAGAAGGTTGTCAGATAATGGTTAGCTAAGAAGTGTATTATATCAATCAGATATGAAACTGTGCAGTCTAAGGGGGGCTAGCAGTTATTATCTGCTATCAGATTTTATGTTTATTGAACGTGACAAATTAAGGAAAGGTTGTAAGAGGTAAATTAAAATATCTGCATACTAATGTTAGTGATCATATGTTACGCATATGTTTACACACTCTGCTGTATGTAACACAGTGTCAACATTATGAGTTATACCATTAAAGTAAACCTCTAAAAAACATCTTGCCTTAGCTAAAAGAAATTAGCTCCAGTTTGGACAGAGATTTCTACATTAATTCCTTACCACAGTATGAGGCAATTCAACATACAAGGTTTTATACTGCCTTAATCTACAGTGGCTGTAGGTGATATAAAAAAGGCACAACCTAACTAACAGTTACCTTTTGTTATAAGGATGTTGTACAGATGGAAACAATTCACCAGAAGTAAGTTCATGCACTTAACCTTGTCATGCTTGAGATATATTACAATATTACACTAATGTACCAAGAAACACTCTCAAAAAGCTTGTTTTACCTTATGCATAACATCATTATTCAAATAAGGAGGGTAAAGAATCTTACCTTAAAGAAACTGCTACATCAGTTTTAAAACCTGCACATTGCAACCTGCTTGCTTCATTACCCAATCCATTTCAGGAAGTATAGTAGTATGTTGTATATGCATGTGTGTGTGTGTAGGGGGGGAGGGGGGTTTGCTATACTACAGTGTCAGTGGTGAGCCAAAAAGACTGCTCAGTACTCCAAACTCAAATCAAATTACCTTCTACTTGAAAACTTTGTAATTTATTGAAAGCAAAGCAGGGAAATATGGTTCAGTACATGCATTTCTGGTTACAGACAACATCATGCAGATAAAAATAGTCTGCAAACCAGAAATAAAAATGTGTTCTTGCCTTATTACAAAAGGATCTGTTTTCACATTTCATTTATTACAGAACAGCAAACGTGCAATACAGCAGGCTTACTGTAATTGTTTATTTTACGGGTTCATTAGTTTCAGGGTGATTGCGAGAAATGATACACTAACCCATTGCTTATCTACACAAGTTCATCTTTACCCAGATAGAAAGTGTGAGATCTTACTTGGTGTATAGTGTTGGTTTAATAGCTGTTACACATGCTACTGCTCTGTGCAGTATGTCTCTCACACAAAAGCTGTTTGCTTCTCTAACAAGAAGTAGAACCACTTCATTAAAGGTGACAACTTTTAGTTAGAAATTACAATAAACTATACATATGCTGGCTGCAGTATGTTGCACATATTTGATTATAACATTATGCTTCCATTAAATGTCTGTGACTGTTTGAAACTGATCACTTGTGATCAATATTCCTCATTGGTTACTTAAACAGAAATTTGACTTATCTGTTGTTTGGTTTTCATGTTTGTCTTTCGTCGCTTGATTGAGTGGGGGTCGTTGCTATGTCAGAATGGTTTGCAAAGGCTAGATCTCCTCCCACTGAATGTTTTTGAGTCTTCTGAGGGTGTTTTCTAATAAAAGGTATGGGCCCTCTGTGGGTTGCTGTTGTTGATCATGGAAGATATCTTCTAGGTTGTGCTCATTGCCTTGTAGCAGTTCTGGTAATGTTAGTAGTTTTTAAACCAAGAGTTGTCTTTCTTTTGGTGGTCTAGCCTGCAATCATGTTCAGAGGCTGATCAGTGTGGTTTATGAGTCTCCAAGGATGTATTTCCTTGTTTGACTGAGTATGCTCAGTTCTGGATACCAAGTGGAAATCAGGCTGAACAACAAGAAGAAATTAATGCTATCCACTAGGAGTGGATTGTGAGTAGGTCTCAAATCCTGTTTCCATGTTTGTGTTTCATTACCTGGGAGGAAATCTAGTTGTTGCAGACCCACTCCGATGAAGCGAAGACCGCTAACCCATCAGTTGATGAAACACAAACATGAAAATCCAACAAAACAGGTGAGTCAAATTTCTCCTTTTGTTCTCCTCATTTCTTGACATACAGGATTTCAAATATACTGCTCTTAATATGATATCATGGCTTTTGGAACCCCTCACTGGCTTTAACCTAACCTTATCGTGTCTGTCACTGATCCACTTTGCAGTATTCAACAAGTCAGCAAATTTAAGTACCTAGGCATACTGCTGACTAAATTTTGGGTTCTGACTCAGCTAAAGTACTCTTACAAATTCTCCTAACCATGGAACCTAGTTTAGCTATTTCCATTAATATATTAATATATTAACAGCTAGACTGGAATATGCTTTGCCTATTATATCACTCAACAACTTTCACAAACTTCTGTTCTTCAGTTAACAGAAAACAAAACATGCTGATTCATTTCCCTGTCAGGCAAATGTGATTGCCTATGCAGATCCACTGCTAAAGGTAAATAGCTGATAATCACAGCCAGAGCCAACCCGGTCCTAAATTCTCCAACAGTTAAATTTTTAAATATCAATTACTGTCCACAGTTTGCAAACAAACTTGATAAACCTTCTTCTTACTCTCTATGCTTTAACAAACAAGTAACCCCTTGCTGATTAGACCATCCTTCAGCCTTACCATAAGCAAATAAGCATTTTCAAAGATCTCCCATGTTGGGTGGACATTCTTACTACATGAAATTAGGACAACCAACAAATATAACTTCATGAGAACATTAATTGAAGACAACTTTACAGATAGCTTTTAATGGTTGTGTTTCCATGACAATGGTTAGTTAAATAAGTTGTTTGCTTCCTCTTCTTAATACCCTTAGCAGCATACCAGTCATTTAATGTACCTTCTTACATTAGTATGCAGATATTTTAATTTACCTCTTACAACCTTTCCTTAATTTGTCAGTTTTAATACCCTTTTACTTGCCTTTCTTTCATTAAATTTCCATATTTTATCCCTATACTCATTCATCTTTTGAACTTCTTACTCCCCCATACAGTGAACTGTTGTTTCACAGATCTCTAATCTTCTTTTGCCTCATATACTGACCTTTATTTATCAGTTTCCTTCTTCATTTATCCTCTTCTTTGTTGACTTGAAATTTAATGATTGCTTGACATTTCATTCATTGTTTGAATTTCTGTGCTCTCTTTATTTCATTTAATAATGCCAAGTTTACATAACTTCAAATACAATCTTAAGATGTACTCTTTATCTTAGATTGTTATCATCTATGCCATTCTTTGGCCCTCTACCCTGTGCTCCCCACATCCATATCTGGGTCTACCACCCCCCCTGGACTTTCTCCAATAGGGAGTGGGCTGGTGGGAAACTTAAGGGTGTCCCGTGGAACTGGTCATCTTACATACCGGGGGGGGGGGTTTCTTTATGACCTTCCCAATTTCTTCCCCACCACCCTCCCTTGAGTTCACCCAGCATCATCTGAGGGTTACTTACCTTTTCGGACCACATGTCCCCTCAGGAAGTGTCACAAATGAATGGCATCCCTCCCAGGATGGGTCTGCCCATCCCTCCCTGTCAGCACCTCAGAGGATCTTAGCAATGAGTTATTTATTTATTATTTATTTATTCCAGTTTGATGACCGGGGAGGTCCACTGGGCTCGGGGAGCCCGTTTTCAGTGGAGGCCCAGGGAGAAAAGCTCCAACAATACATAGTAACATGAATAATTACTAAGAAACTTTGCATTATTGACAAACAGGTAGCATTCATAAAGAAACAAACAATTACAATTTTGGTTAGGTGTAAAAGACAGGCAAATGGCCTTGAGGCTAGATTTTACAGTATAGTTATTTATACATAATACAAATGAGCAAGGTTAGCTAGGTGAGAGGTTAGCCAGGACTAAAAGTGGTGGAGACCTTGGAGGTATAGGGTGAAGAGTACAGTTGCCTTTCCTGTTTGAGTAAAGGTGAGAATAATGAAGAGTTTTAAAGTTTTCGAGGTTATCGCAGGTCCTAAGAGTGGAGGGAAGAGCATTCCATTTTTTGGCTAAGGTGAAGGAAAGCAGAAGTTGACCAGCTGGGCGCTTGGGTTTGTGGATGGTGATTAGGTTTTGGTGGGTAGATCTAAGTGTTCTATGGGGAGTATATGGTTGTAGGATATTGGATAGTGCAGGGCACTTGGTAGGTTGGAATAGTAGTCTATAGGCAGTCGTGATTTGGAGAAATTCAAGTTGGTTATGGAGTTCAAGCCAGTTTAATGAGTGAAGGGAGGAACAGTGATGAGAGGAAGATTTGGCTTTGGTAGCAAATCTGGAGATTTTATTGTAACATACTTCTAGTTTGGAGGATAGTGAGGAGGATAAATTAGTAAGTAGAAGAGCGCCATACAGTAGAGAGGGAAGGAGATAAGTAGTGGCGAGAGTTAGTCTGGTAGCAGGAGAGAGGAAGTGGTTTTTCTATAAAGTAGGCCGAGTTTTATGTGGGTTTTCTGGACATGAGTATTAAATTTTAGGTGTTCATCAATGGTTACACCAAGAAGTTTGGCGGAGGGAATGACCTCTAAAATGGAGTTGTTATGGCTGGTTATTTGGAATGAGTTTTTATCAATAGGGGATGACTTAGAAGGAGAGAATAGAAGGATTTTAGTTTTGTTAGCATTTAATGAGAGGTGATTTTGGAGCATCCAGTTTTCGGTAGTTGAGAAGGCTGTTTGGGTCAGTAGTTGGAGATCTGTTAAGTTGGAGGCGCAGCAGATCAAAGTAGAATAGTCAGCATATTGAACAGTTTTATTATTGGGTATGGTCTTGTAAAAGTAGTTAATAAAGATGTTGAATAGAACTGGGCCAAGTATGGATCCTTGGGGTACTCCAGTGGGGGTAGGAAAGAAGGTGGTGGTGCCCTGGCCCCATTTGACAGCCTGGGACCTGTCGGAAAGATAACTGGAGAACCAGGAGAGGGTTTTGTGGGAGTGATTGAGATTAGACAGATGATCTAAAAGGTGGGTGTGAGAGATGGTATCAAAAGCTTTAGATAAGTCCAGCAGAGCTGAGGATACTAAATTACCGGAGTCATGTATGTAAGAAGTAGAGAAGTCAGTGTTGGTACTATGTCCTGGGCGGAAGCCGTGTTGGGTAGGAGAGAGTAGCTGGTGTTTGGTAAGGAATGGCAAGAGCTGAAGGTGGATGCATTTTTCAAGGAGTTTAGAGAGAGGGGAAAGGATGGCTATGGGGCGGAAATTAGAGACGTTACAGTTTTTGCCACCCTTGTGAAGTGGAAGAATATATGCAGAGTGCCATGGTTTGGGTACATAGGATTCAAGTAGGGATCTATTGATCAGGATGCTAATAGGGAGAGCAATACCATCGGAGGCTATTTTTAAGAAGGAGGAGGGAATGTTGTCGGGAGGCATTGGAGCAAGGCTTTAGTTTAGAGATTAGTTTCTTTATTTGGTAGGTGGAGATGGGTTTGAGTTTGAAAGTAGGGGGGGAGAGGAGGTACAGCATGTTTGGTTGGGGTGGGGTTGAGTGTTGTTGTTGGTAAAGGTCTTGGTTAGCTCAGCAATAGAAGCGGTGAAGTAGGTGTTGAATAGTGAGGCAATTTCAAGGTCAGATTTGCTGGTGTCGGGGCAGGGATTGTTTTTAGTACCTGGCCAAAGGACAGAGTTGATAGAATTCTAACATTTTTGGGGGTTTTGTTGCATGATTTGTTTGCATTTTGATGTGGTAGGGCTTTTTATCTTTAATAACTTGTTTTTTTGGCAAGGTTTCTTAGTTGTTTGTATTTAAGTAAGATGTCTGGTTGTTTAGTTTGGAGGCATGTTTTCCAGGTTTTATCTCTTTGTAGCATAATCTTTTTGGTGCCTTTGGTAAGCCACTGGGTGGTCTTAGTTTTTACTCCTTTTGTTCTTACTGGAGCTAAGGAGTTAAGGACATTTAAGAAACCTGAATTGAAAAAGTCAACGGCTGAGTCTAATGGAAGAGTTTTCAGGGGGTTCCAATTGGTATTCCTGAATGAATCAGAGAAAGTAGTAGGATTAAAGTTAGAGAGGTTCTGAGTGCGAATAAACTGGTGGGAGTGTGGGGGGGGGGGTGAGGGAAGCTCGATTGGTGAAGGCAGGGAGGTGGTCTCCTCATGGATCTGGTATGACACCAGATTGTATCACTTTATTGGGATGAGATACTAGGATCCAGTCTAGTATGGACCCTGCGGGGTTGGTTTTGTTGGGTCTAGTGATGGTGTTAGTAAGTTGAGTGTAGTTAAATAGATTGATTGACATGGTGGGGTTAGGGTTGTTGATTTTGTTCCAGTCTATATTTACATCACCCAATATGTAAGTTTCCAGTTTAATATTTGAGGAGGCCCAGGACAGGATGTGTTCCAGGGTGTTGGTGTTGTTACCTGGAGGAATATAGAGGGAAATGAAGCAGATGCTTTTATGATTGTTAATGTTTAGAAGGCCTGCTACAAGTTCAGCATTATTGAAAGAAGGGATGAGATTAGGATATGGAGTAAAGGACAGCTGGTTGAAGTAGACTAGTGCGACACCGCCACTTTGAGTACGTAGGCGGTCAAATCGAAGTGATTGAAATCCAGGGAGAAGGAATTCAGAGTCACTTATTTGAGGTCTTAGCCAGGTTTCAGAAATGGCTACAATGTCAGGCGAGTTGTGAGTGAGCCAGGCATGAAAGTGAGTTGTTTTATTTTTTAGGCTTTGGGCATTGGTGAGGAATTTGAGGTATTTATTGTTGGAATTATTGTGGGAGCTAGTGTGGTTAGCAGAAGAGAAGTTTGGTCCTGGATTAGGGTGAATGTCACCGGCTAAGCAGAGGTAAGTGAGATAAGGAATAAGTTGTTTTGGTTTGTACTTAGAAGTGTCTGGTAATGAAAAGGTCTGGGTTTGTAGTATTTAGTAGTGATTGGGAGAAGTTTTACTTTGAAGAGGAGGGAAGGGTTGGAAGGAACTAAAGAGGCTGAGATGTTGTGGAAGTGTGTTGTGTGGGGGAGGTGGGGAGGCAGAGGTGGAGGGTGTAGATGGAAGTGAGTAAAGGAGGTGGCATGGTATAGAGGAAGTAGAAGAAGGATGAGGATGGATGTGGAAATAAAGGTTTTAGGAGTAGGAGAGTGCATGATAGGTGGGGCCTGTTGGATGTAATAGAGAGGAGGTTAAGGGACTTAGGAGGGAAGGGGTGAGGTAGTGAGAGGCAGGTGGAGTGTAGGGAAAGTGTTGAGGATTGGTCGGTGGAGAGAGGGAGGGAGGGATGTTAGGAGGAGAATAAATGTAGGGGCACTGGGGTGGGTGAGATTTGGGGGTAGGGTAAGGGGAGCAGAGTGAGCCCGCAGGGCGAACAGAGCAGGTCAAAAACAAGGAAATGGAAGAGCAAGTCAGCAAGGAACAATCAGTGAGGTGAGTAGTAAGCACAGAGCAGCAAGGCTCAGGAGTAAGGTGCAGTACTGTTAAGAAAGATTGAGGGGGAGAGGGGAGGCTACAGAAGGTAGGGCAGGGCAATAGAGCAAGTAGGACAGACAAATATCCAGTAGCTTGATTTACTTTACAATAAAGTATTTAAAAGTAGGTTAATGCTGCCATCTAGTGGACAGATCAGTTAACAGCAGCTAATGGATGTCAACAGTCAGGAAATCTCAAGGCAGGATACACCAGGGAATGATATACACGCGGCAGGACAAAACCTTGGTTCTTTTGAGTGTTAGTACAGCTTCTGTTCAGGGGACCAGTACAGCACTGGGAAAGTAAGCGTTCACTTTAGATGGATGTCAGCAGTCAGGAAATTCAGGATTCAGATATTGGTACAGTTGTTTCATGCCACTCAAAAGTTGTACATATCTTACATGAACAATACCATTAAATACTGCTTATCCAAATTCGGCCAACAGACAACAACAATTCACAGACAAAAAAATGAAATGCCATTAATATTCTAGTCCCAAACTCAGACTAGTCTTTTCAGCTCATTGTCTTAGTATCTTCAGCCGTTGAATTCAAATTTGGTTCATCCAACAGGTGACTATTTTGATGAAGCTATTTTGTATCCCTGCAGCACCGATGTTTTCCATTGGATGAGCCATATTTCACAATAGTTCAACGACACATCGAGAGAAAATGTAATAAGAGTCATGCACATTCCAAGCATGAAGTCTCACTTAACATACACACTGATATTGATGGAAGGCTCAAGGAAGAAGAGAACCAGGTTGAATTTCTTACCCAACAAAATAATTGGTTAACCAACAAACACAACGACCTTTTACTGTTGCAGCATTGGCTCCTAGAACATTAACCATCAAATGAAGTTCTGTCCCTCTAATGCAAGCTACAATTATTGACCTAATGGAAGCAGTACCATAATGGAAGGCATGGAGAACATTCTTCATTGTTTTTACAACTCATTCAATCTTGCTGATCCGGCCATCCCCACAATCTAAATAATAAGGTTCAAATGTGCATGGCCAGTTGTAAGAAACACAAATGCCAAATACCCAGTTTATGAACCCATAGAAAAAAGCTGAGCTGTTGCAAAAATGTTTACTGCACAGTCGGGTACCATAGGTTCATAGGTAGGTACTAGGCTATCAGCCCTGGGGCATATACAAGCCCAGCCAAAAAGGCACCCTGGCTTTTGCCACCCAAGAAAATTATTTTCCTGTGCCACTGTCGAGCAGAGCCACAGAGGTGATCCCCGGGGTGAAGTTCCTATTTCCCATACAATCATCAAGATTTTTCTTGAAGAGTGCTAATGAGGAGCTTTGTTTGATATAGATAGGTAGTTTATTCCAGAGTATGGGAAGTCTCTGGGACAGAAATCTATCCCTCCGGCATGTTCTGTTTATTGTGGTGACAAGGTTTAGGTCCCTAGAGCATGTAGCTCAGAGGGATTGGGATTTCTTTAAGTGGAGCATGTCCAACAGCTCTGGGTTTGACATAGTTTTGTATGTTAGGCAGAGATCACCTCTGAGTAGGCGATATGCGACGGAGTAAAGCTGGAGTTTTTTGAGACGGTCTGCGTAGGGCATCTGTTTGAGGCTGGTAATCCTCTTTGTGAGGTATTTCTGTGGCCTTTCCAGTTGTTGTAGATGTCTTGTGAGGTACATACCAAAAGGGGCATTGTACTCTATAATGGGTCTAATGAGTGATGAGTAGAGGGGAACAATGACCTCTCTTTTTCTGGATGAGAAACCTTTGGTAATGAGGTGTGCCATGTAGAAGGATTTCCTGACTACTGTGGCAATGTGATTATCAAAGGAGAGACTACTGCCCACCTGTGTCCCAAGGTCTCTTATCACACTTCCGGTGTTAAGTATACTACCACCTATGTTGTAGTTCATGGGTACAGAGATTTTACCAGAGGGGATGACAGTGCACTTTTTGGCACTGAGCTTGAGGCCATGGCTTTGACACCAGGCATCTGTCTCAGTGAGGCCCTTTTGTAGGATGTCCACATCGTTAGGAGTTTCGATTATGGCTCCTAGTTTGCAGTCATCTGCGAACTTCGTTAGCCAAAGACCTTCTGTGTTAGCCTGTACTTCAGAGAAGTAGATACCAAACAGGAGAGGACCCAGGACTGAACCCTGTGGTACTCCACTTGTCACTGGTCTGAAGTCGGATTTGGAGTCTGCTACTTTCACAGTGTGGGTTCTGTCAGTGAGCCAGTTGGCAACTCATCTTGTGACATAGGGATTTATACCTAGTTTATTGAGTTTATCTATAATTCCAGAGTGGGGAATGGTGTTGAAAGCCTTGGCAAGAGCTAGATAGGCTGTGTGAACCAACCTTACCCTTGTCTACGGCTTTGGTGACTGCTTCAAAGAAGTCTATCAGGTTTAGGAGACATGATCTGCCTTTTACAAACCTGAACTGGGTGGGATCCAGAGTTTGGAGATTACCAATGTCTTTGTTTATAAGTTCCATGATGATACATTCCATGGCCTTGCAGACCAGGCTCGTCACACTAATGGGGTGGTAGTTCCCGGGGTCTGTGGTGGCTCCCCCCTTGTGGAGTGGGATAACCATTGCTGTGCACCCTTCAGCAGGCACAAAGCCTGAGGTGAGGCTATGACTGAACATGGTACTTAGGTGGGGTGCCAGTTCGTTCTGTAGTTCATGTAGAATGCAGCCTGGGATGTTGTCTGGTCCCATGGATGCTGTGTTCTTGGCTTTGGAGAGTGTGGTTTTTACCTGTGCAGCCGTGATTACAGGAACTTTGCATTCTTCCGGTATAGAGATGGGGTCTTTAGGGGGTGAGAGGGTGGTAAAGTTAGCACTGAACCTATCTGCCAAGATGTTGGCAGTATCAGTTGGGTCTGAGAGAACTACATTTTTGTTTGAAATAAATCCTTCCTTTAATCCCAACAGTCAGTCACACTCCTGAGTCTTTGTAGTTCACTTATGTATATACCTAGTTTTCTTAAGATCTGTCCTAAACAAGTAAACATTTTAAGATACTTTAGATTTTGAATGTTTTATGTTAATGTATTGTTATGTTTTACACTTATTTATTATTGTAAACTGCTGTTGCCATGCAACTCTAGTGTCTATGGACTAGTGTATTTCCCTGATTAATGAAATAAAGAAAGAAAACACAAAGTAAAAACATACAAGGTACTAAAGATGTAAATAGATAAACCACCATGCGAAAAGATAACGAATTGCATACAAATATGAGTTCCAAAGCGCCTTTCTGAAATCAAATGCAGCTGTGGTGCTATAACTGTACCAGTGAGAAGTAATAGTTAACCAGGAGCAATTGGTTATTTGCTACTCAGAGATGAACCTGCTTTCACATTTTTATTTTCTTACTGTATACTAACTATAAAAGACTCAGTATGTATGATGACAAGAAATGGTGTATCTCTACGGACCCTGTTGTGCCTAAATGTAAACTGGGCATGCATTTTGCTTAAAGCTATGGTTCAGTTCCTCTTGTCACAACAGTTTTTTCTGGAATCATTTTTTATGCCTTCCTTGCTGCAGTGCTATTCCAGCTTTGATCATATTAGTTCATAGTTACTTTTAGGTATCAGCAAACACTATAGCCTCTGGAGATCCCCTGCTCAAAGGAGAAAGCCAGCTAAAGCGTGCTATCTTGTCATAAGAACTTTTAAGTTTAGCAAAGGAACAGCAGCTTCTGCAGTACTGCTGTGTAGCTAATATATGAAATGGGTAAAAATTACTCTGACCGCATGAAAAATCCCTAAGACTAACACCATTTCTGTCCCATTAAAATACAAATATTCCTCCAGATATGCTGAAAAATAAGTTCTGAGTCTCAGTACAAAGAACTAAATTGTGTATGACTGTCAAGAAGTAGTTTTCATCATCTCATCAACACTGCTGTGATTCCCCTGACTCTGTTAACCCCAATGAAATAACTTTAAACCACTGAAATACATTTCATGTTGTAATGTAAAACAAATTCATATTTGGATTGCAAAGGTCAGACTTAGCTTTCAGGGGTCACTCCTTATTAAGAAACAAGAACTGACAATTTCAAGGAATCTGCTATGAGCTCTTGTTGGCTTTGTGTTATACAGGAATGAAACCCTGACTACACCTCATATGACCAAGGTTTGATGAGGGTTTAAGTTACAGGAAGAGCTGTCCATTAAGGGATGAGAGCAAGGGTGCAACACAGGCTTGCCCATCTCGAGGAAAGGTGTTGTTTCAAGTCTATCTGAAGGATACTGATCTCTGCTGATGAGACCTCGGTTGTTCCTCTGTTTGAGGGGTGCGATGTGGAGGTGTGAGTCTTCCAAGAAATGCATCCCTCACCAGTAAGACAGACACCTAAACACCTACATCTGAATTTGTTGATTATAATGGAGAACTCTAAATCATTTTATGCTACAATGAATTCCTTCACTTCATTCCTTCTGCTGGGCTTCTTGATTATGTCTGTCTTGATAGGTATCCTGATTGTGTTAATTCTACCAACATTCTTTGGGCTTCTTTATTACTGCTGCGAGTCCCTTGATCTGGTATGGTTGGGTACCGTGTAACTGTGACATTATTAATCTGGATGGAGCTCAGCATTTTATTTCATCATTTTTAGTGGCTGACCGCATTAAACCAAATGTAAGCTTCCTGGTTTTGGTCATCTTGCTGGACATTTAGTCATTAATACAGTTTAAATATCTTCTGTCTGCTATGATCTGAGCATGCTGGAAATCTATTTTTTTCTAGGTGTGATTTAAGCATGCTGCAATAATTTAATTCCTTCAATCCTGCTTTTGGGGGGGGGGGGGCTTCCTGATTTTCTTAATGTTGAGGTGCCTTAATTTAATTCCACTACTGCTGAACCCTAATTCCTTTAATCCTACTGTGGATATTCTTATTCTCCTTGTTTTGTGAGTTCCCCCCTGTTTCATCATCATCTCTTTCCACTTTGAATTATAGATTTCTGCTTGTGCTATGGCTAGGAGCCTTAACTGTGTAGCTTTGAAATACCCCTTCAAATCAGGTAATCCCAAAACACATTGTTATACTGGAAGGATTAAATTATCCCACTTGATTCTTGCCCGATCTTCGTCCTTTACTAGATAAAATCATTCAACTGTTTATTATTTGTTATCCACAGCACCCCATCTGGTTGATAAAAATAAGTCTGACCTGTGCATAAAACTAAAGGGGACTAAAATCTGCTTGTATCTTGCTATACATGTCTATAAAACACAGCTTCCATTTTCTCATTTTTTGTATTATCTTTTGTTTAGTCTCTTCACACATATTGTCAGCTGCCATAACAAAATCCTTTTTAATCCATACTTCTAAGTACTTCATTTTCTCATGTCCACATAAATATAGGTATTGCTAAACCAATTCATCTGTGGGCACATAATTTACAGCTATTGTTTATAGCTATTGCCTTTGTTTCAACTTCATTAATTTTGCATCCTGGAAAGACTTGAAATTATCTCAGAATGTTCCACAACACTGAAATATCCTTTTCTGGTTTTATCAGGTGTAAAATAATATCATCTGCAAATAAAGACAACTTTTCTCAATTACCATACCAATAATATCCTTAGATTTATGAGTCCCTTATTTTCTTTGCCAGTGGCTCTAAATACAATGAAAATATCACTGGGGGAAGAGGATATACCTGCCAGGTTCCTTTGCTCAAACAGAACTTATCAGAAAGGAATCTCACCCACACATGCACACTTTAACTTTCATCCTGCTAATTAACCTTATAATTTTATCAGGGAATGCAAATGCTTGCATTGCCCTACTTATACAATCCCAGCTTACTCTCTCAAATGCTTTCTCTCCATCAAGACCTATCAAAAACAGTGATATTTTCATACATCTTGCTTCCTTCTGGATCATCACTACTCTGTTAATGCTGTCTAATGTTTGCCTCCCCCCCACAAGGCCACACTGATCCATATCTATCAAATTTGGCATCACCTTTACCATTCTTTTAGCCATTACAGATATAAACAATTTATCATTTCTGTTTAGAATTGAAATGGGCCTACATGAAGCTGGATCTGATAGGTCTTTCAACTAAATACACATGTTCCTGTGAAATATAATTTTTTTATCTAACCTAACTCAGTTTTTGCACCTTGGGAGATAATATGTACATTCTCTCTGAACTCCTACTACTGAATTTCAGTACCAAATATTTATTTATTTATTTGACATTTATTAACTAGGTTGGACCAACTGGGCCAGAGGCCCATTTTTAGTGGAGACCCAAGGAGAAAATCTCCAGAGTATTTAAACAATAAATAATTAAAATTGACAGTAAAATATAATAATGTTATACACAGTAGTTAGAGAGAAAATAATGACATCAAGGAGATAATAGAAAAAAAACAAAAACTGAAATGAGCACCAACAAATGCAGTCACAAGAGACCAACAAATGCAGTTACAAGAGAGAATACAATTTACCGGAAGTGGCATCATAGACAATGTGAAAATAATTTATGGTTACTTGTTTGGTAAGAACAGCAACAGAGGTCAAATAAGTTGATTGACCTCTTGAGAGTATCAGTAAAATATCAGGTAATATACAAGTTAAGTACATAGGATAGAATACATACGTACACAGTCATATTGTTTAATAGAAAGAAGAGGCAGTGGATAAAGAGATGATATATTATTGGTACAGAGAAACTACAGAATAGAGGGTGTCTGAATGGACAAGTAGCTGTAATGTTGATCATAGAGGGAGAAAAAATAAGTTATGAGGTAAGGTTGGAAGGAAGGAAGAGTTCAGGTAGGATCCTGGCAAGGGCAGGTCCTTGAGCTTAGGAGGAAGAGTTTTAGTTGTTTTTTGAATATAGTAGTGTTTGAGGTGTTTCTAATGGAGTCTGGAAGTTTATTCCAGGCTAAAGACACATGGTAATTGTAGTGAAGTTTACCTATGTTTCTGTTGGGTTTATGTTTGTGAAGGAGTTGTTGTCCAACTTCTAAGAGATTTGGTAGGGGTGTAGAAGGAGACAAGAGAAAAGAGGGAGGGGCAAGCAGTAGATTTGTATAGGATGGTGTGGGTGATTTGTAGAAGGAGTTGTTGGGGGAATTCAGGCCATTGCAATTGTTTTAATGCTATGCGCAATGGTGAGATCTCTGGGGTTGGTTTTTTGCAAATCTTGCGATTTTATTGCAGGTTTATTCTAGTTGTGAGATTAATGTGGATTGTAGGTTTGTAAGTATGGAAGCAGCATAAAGGAGGCCAGGCAGTAAGAATGCTCTAGCTAGGGATAGTTAGCTTCAGGGGGTAAGTAACTTTTTGTTATGATACAGTAATCCTAATTTTTGATATGTCTTTTTGATACATTGGTGAATATGCTGGTCATCTATTACAATGCTGAGAAATTTTGTTTGAGGGTCAGCTGTGATGATGATGTTATCTAGTGTGGAGATGGAAAAGGAATACTTGTGTTCAGAGATTGATTTAGGTAGGAAGAGGAAGAGTTTGTTTTTTTTGGGGGGTTAGGATAAGCTGGTTTTCATTAAGTCATTTTTCGACAGAGTTAAATGTGTTTTGAGTAAAGGAAAGGAGATGGGATATGTTATTAGAAGAGGTGATGAGGTGGAGTCATCTGCATATTGGATGAAAGTAGAGTGGCTGTAAGCAGTGTAGAGATTGTTAGTAAAGATACTGAATAGAAGGGGGCCAAGGATAGAACTCTGTGGGACCCCAGGTTTTACAGCCAAGAAAGGGGAGCAGGAAGTGAGCCATTGGACAGATTGTGATCTGTTGGAGAATCACTGCAAGGTGGCAAGAGAGAGGTTGAGTTTGGTTAGTCTTGTTATTAGCTTAATGTGAGACACTGTATCGAAAGCTTT
This sequence comes from Protopterus annectens, assembly GCF_019279795.1. Lineage (NCBI taxonomy): Eukaryota > Metazoa > Chordata > Ceratodontiformes > Protopteridae > Protopterus > Protopterus annectens. The sequence goes on along the minus strand of NC_056729.1, from coordinate 641,088,121 downwards.
GGAAAGGTCAAGGAAGTGACAGGATACAAATTGGTTATTATCTCTGGCCTCAGCAACTGTATAAGTAAAAGATAAGAGGGCTGTGGCAGTGCTGTGTTTAGGCCTGAAACCATGTTGAGTACGAGTTAGGAGGTTGCCCTGTATAAGGTATTTAAGGAACAGAGTGGGGATACATTTTTCTAGAATTTTAGAAAGAGGTGAAAGGATGGCTATGGATCAATAGTTAGATGTGTCTGTGGAGTTACCTCCTTTGTGCAGTAGAATAGTATAGAAGGCTTTCCTGATATTCTGATAAATTTCTTCAAAAATCCTCTTTAGTTCTATTTTCCCTTCTAGGCCCACATAGATACACGCTGTTGCAAACCAAATTCCATTCCCCACATATAAGTAGTATTCGCTGCTGAAAGATGATTATTTCTTCCAGAATGTTCTTAAGCTCCACTGTAGCAGTTTTAGGTGGAATATAAATACATGCCATCGTAATCCTCTTTCCTTGCCACTAGACCCTTACTACTACAAATCTACCATTATTATCTTTTTTCCCCTCTTCTATCACTATTCAAGCTCCTCTCGGAACTTACATAAGTACTCACCTTCTCCTTTGTTCCAGATATTCCACTGAATCATCCTGAAATCCTTTTATCAAATTCACATGCTTAGTTCTTTCCAAATGTGTGTCCTGTAGTATATATATTTGCACCCTGCATTTTTAAATATAGTTCACTACTCTTTCTTTTTGTATATATATATATATATATATATATATATATATATATATATATATATATATCTGTGAGACCATTCACATGTAAAGGTAATATGGAAAGTGTTGTCACTATGATAAGTTTTTATTCCTACCTGTAATGTATAACAGATTTTTAATGGCTAGTTTCAGCTTTTGTGTTGCATGCATACACTAATGTTGGTCAGGTTGATCTTTTCTAGGTTGTTTCTCATCATATTCATTTGAACCTATGTCAAATCTTACAAAAACTTTTTTGTTTTAATGGAAACCCTCCAACATAATACAAAAACATCTCCAGAACACCCCCAAACCCATTAACATAATGCAAACACACAAAACTATATACATCCTCAAATAATAAAGTTAAACCCTGTTAGTGGGAGAAATTGTCCCACACTGATAGCCAGAATTACAGGCTTGTGTTAACTGATAAGGAAGGTTATTCCAGCCTAAGAATACAAGGTACATTCTGTGTTTCTGCTTATATTAAGCGCTGTCTGCTTTTGTCTTATCTTTATTTCTCTCCCAGATGTACAGATATAACTTGAATGCTTTCATTCAACCATTATCTCCTAGCCAATGAAATAAATAAAAAGTAGTCTATTTTTATTGTTCCCTTATCAGATTGTCCCCATAGAAACATGAGAACCAGATAAACAGTTGCCTTCTGCTACAAACTTCTCATGCTGCACTATGAAAATTTATTTGTGGGAAATTTTTTATTATATTCACTGTTCTTATATTTACTTGCTTTCCCTTAAAACTTATTAGATCAAGCAAAGGGCCTTAATCCAGTCATTCCCTATGCAAAGGCAAGAAAAAGTGTATCAATTTTACTTATATCATGCTCATTAGTCCTGGCTTTCTTTTCTTTTACACTGCAGTGCCTACAGTTCTTAAACTGAACAAGAAGACAGTCGGAAGAAGAAAAAGGGGGCACCTGTTTACTTTAATATCTCTATTACACCCAACAATAACTGAGAAAGCTTTACTTTTATAACATGCAGAATATATATATCATGTTTTATAAAAATACTGTTAAGAATAACATTTGTTTTACTTATGGTTACCTCTTTTCTTCCTCTTCCCATCTCCTTAAAGTTCTTTCAGACATTAATGACATGAAGTAGGGCATATGCTTTGAAGTCCCCAACAAGTTTAACAAAGTCAAAGAGGCCCAATATTTCCAGGTTTTTTTGTACTTTCATATTTCACAAATGCAATTAATACTTTGTAATCCCACATGAATTCATTGATTTCAGAACTGCTGGTTTTCTTCCTTTGATGTCCGTCTCCCAAATCCAGTCACTGGTCATTTCCAACATATTCCTGGTTCTTCTAGTCAACTCTTGTGCTTTTTTTTCTGTCTTTCAAGCATTTTCATTTGGATCATAAAAAAAGGTTTTATTGGTATAGTCACTCTTTGAGCTTTATTATCAGAAAGATAAGACACAGAATCCCCTTATGTTAGCTCACATTTTGTTGGACAAACTTTGCATTTTCTCCTTAGCATGTTCTACATAAAAAAAAATGACTTTGATCATCGTCATCATCATCACCTTTTTCCCCCATTTTCTACATGGGGTTGGGGTATTGTGTTAAATGTTGCCACCTATCTCAATTCAATGCCACACAATTGCCTTCTTCAACACTCATGCCTGACTGTCGCAGATCTTCTCTCACCCAATCCATCCACCACTTTGCTGGATGCCCTAGTTTCATGTTACATTTTTTCCTGACTGTCCAAAATCTTTTTCAAGAGATTTCCTTATGCTTTTCTGCAGATATGTCCAGACCACCATAATCTGTTCTCTTTGATCTTTTCTGCAATTTGGACTACTTTGGTTTCTGCTCCTATGTCCTCATTTCTTTGTCTGTCCCACAGTATGCATCCTACTCCTATGTCCTCATTTCTTTGTCTGTCCCACAGTATGCATCCTAACACCCATCACAGTAACTTCATTTTCATCACCTCTGGCTTCCTCATCTGCACTGCCTTTACTGCCCAGGTGTCTGTACCATATAGTAGTACTGGTCACACCACTGCTTTGTACACCTTACTTTTCAGCTTCCTTGGCATTCTTCTGTCATACACTACACCTGGCACTCTGTTCCAGTTGGTTGCAGCCCCTCTGATTCTAGCTCTGACCTCTTCATTCAGACTTTCCTTCTCCTCATCCACTCCTCCTGGATACTTGAAGCTATTAACCTGTTCCACTATCTTCCCATCTATCTCAATTGTCAATGTCTTCTGATTTCTTCAATTTGTTTTAGTTTCATCCCATGTGCCTTCAGTTTTGCATTCCTAGCCTTTGCTGAGGTACTTGCTCAGTCTGCTTGTAATGCACATCATCTGCATAGAGCAATTTTGTTAACTTGTCCCCTCTGACCTATTTGCTAATGTAGTTCTTCACCATTATGAACAGACGTGGGTTCAGAGTTGAATCCTGGTGCTCACCTACTAATACTGGGAACCCCTCTATGAAACCAAACACTGTTTGTACTTGAGTCATTGGGTCCTTGAACATAGTCTGCACTAATTCTACCAATGTTTCTGGGACTTTGAACAATTGTAGTATTGCCCAAAAAAGATTTCTTGGGACTTTATCATATGCTTTCTCCAAGTCTAGGAATGCCCAGCTGGACATTTTCCTCATCTCTGGCTTCTACTCAGCTTCTACTCAGCTCTCTGTCTCACTGCAAACATCAGGTCAGTTGTGCTGCATCCTGAACTGCTCATCTCCTATCTCACTTTCTACTACTCTGCATATCAATTTATCAATCACCCTCTCTAGAACTTTAATGCAGTGTGACAGGAGTCTGATACCTCTGTACTGCCCACAGTTGTGGATGTCCCCTTTGTTCTTGTACATTGGCTTATTCAACAATCATCTGGCATATGTCTTTCTCTTCATACTGCTATGAGTACCTTCAGGAGCCATTTCCCCCCTATGGCACCCAGCATCTTTATCATATCTACTGTGATCTCATCTGAGCCTGATGCTTTCCCAGACTTCATTTTCCTTAGTGCTGTTCTTACTTCTTCTAGGGGGGCTCCTCTTCTTCTCTCTTTATAGGCTGTGTCTGAGGCAGTACAGCTTCTGTGGGGTTTTCTTCATTCAGAAACTGCTGTAAGTACCCTTTTCATCTGCCTTAGATTTACTGTAGACTAGTGAGCAGGTTGTTGCTGATATCCCTTATGAATGGTGTCTGAGTATCTTCTTTATCTTTCTGTCTTTGCCTTGTACCCTGATATAGTTTCTTTGTGCCACCTACTGAGTCACTTTGCAGAAGCTGGTAGAGTGTCTCCAATACCCTGTTCTTTGCTATTGCAACTCTTTTCTGAGCTTCTTTGTTAGCCAACCAGTATTCCTTCCTAGCCTGGTTTGTCTTTTCTATCTCCCATTTTTTCTGCAGTCATTCTTTCTTTAGATGACTTCCTGGAATTCTGTATTCTAACAACAGCTTTTCGTATGTACCTTATTTCCCTAACTGGCTCATCCACATATCTGGTCTATAATCCTCACACATACTTTTTTGAGGTGCTGCCATTCTTCTTCAACTCCACTTATTTCCTCATCTTCTTGGGATGCTAGAGCACTGAGTAATTCCTTGAACTGTTGTACTTTCTCTCCAGTCAACTTCCAGGTCTTCAACCTTGTCTCTATTGACATATGTGCCTTCTCTGATCACTGCTTGCAGATGACTGTGGCAACCAGTGGTTTATGCTATGGGCCGACTGTGTCACTGGGGATGACTTTGCAATCACTGATTCTTCCCCAGTGCCCTTTCCTAGGAGGAAGTCTACCTGAGTTGCATGAAGGCCACTCTTGTATGTGATCTTGTGACTCTCTTTCTGAACTATGTGTTGGCTACTGTCAAGCCATTTGCCAGATGGAAGTCTATGATGGCAGCTCCTTCTTTATTCCTTTTGCTCCAGAAATGTGGACTCAAATCTGTCTTCCCGATATGTGCATTCAAGTCACCCATTATCAACACCAATTCATGCTGTCCTGATTTATCTAGTAGGTCCTGCAACTGCTGTATGAATGCACTCTTTTATTCACTATCATAACCTGCTGTGGGGCATTGGCTGAGATTATAAATACTATCTTATCATTACACTGGAGTCCAAATGCCATGAGTCTGTCCCTAATTCTGATGACATCCTTCACTGCTTTCAGAAGCCTCTGTCACCACAATTCCCACACCATTTCTAGCTTGTCCTCCCCCTGAGTGACAGACTCTGGATCCCCAAGCCAAGTGGTTTTGCTGCACTGCCCTTCCATCTTGTCTCATAGGATGCCCAGCTTCCTCTGTACCATCATCTCATCCACTTCCAAGCTCCATTTTGCCAGTGAACCTACACTAAGAGTAGCAATTCTTAGTTCATCTTTGGCAGGTTGATTGGGTTTGCATCCAGCTTTTACTCATCAGAGTTATCCCAGGTAACCCAGGCTGTACAATACCTGGCTAGTAGCTTACTGACCCAGGGCTATGCTTTATGGCCAGCACACACTGGCCAATATGGTTACATACACCCCTCCCACCAGGTCCCTGGTGTAGGTCGGATCCTCAACCCACTTATCACTGGCAAATACCCATGCCCATTTGGCAACGTTAGTCAATATGACCAAATCACCTAGAGCCATATTTTACACCATTCTGTGGCTAGCCCTGCCATGTTATGCAGTCTGTGATCCATGTTCTCCTATGTCTAAAGCGATTAGTCTATACAACTCTTCCCCCTACAGGTCAGCATGTAGAGTCTGTGCTGCTGTCCACAGCTCCATTTATTGGAGAGTTTAAGATGGAAACGCTCATTATGTTATTTGGAGGTGGGAGGAACCCCACAGAGACAACAAGCAAACTACAAACAGGCACTGGCCGGAGGTCAGGGTTGAATCTGATACCTTAACCAGTATGCCAACTGATTTCCATGTTTGAACCATACATACAATGTGCCCTTTCTATTAAAAACTCCCGCTGTAGAATTACCAGTCCAGCTGCTTATTTGTGCTTTCATAAAATTAATTCAATCTGTTCCTCCCAGTTTCTCTAGTACAGCAGGAAATTGCAAGTTTTCCCTGTGTGCTCTGCCATAGGTTCATAGATTCATATGTGTTTACTAGGCTAAAAACCACATGGGTCTTTTTATGCCTAGCCATGCATCCAAAAATCTCTGATAAGTTTTGATAGCCTTAAGTGTAAGCAGAGGCTTGGGAGATGAAACATTTACAGGCAGGGGCTTGGGAGATGAACCATTTATAGGTTGCCTGTGTCTATTAAAGACATAAGTGCCAAGCCAGTGATGAATTTCCTGTTCTCCATACAATTGTCCAAGTTACACTTGAATTGGTTTAGGGAGTAACCCTGCTAAACAGGGATGGGAAGCCTGTTCCAGAGAAGGTGTAGTTTCTGGAATACATACCTGTCTCTCCAGCAGGTCTTATTTATATCACAGACAAGGTTTAAGTCTTTAAAACTGGTAATTCTGGTACTGCTTGTTTTGCGGATATGCAGGAGGTCGATCAGAGTCGACAGTCCTCTAATTCTACCATTTTGTAAAACACATTTTCTTGAACAGTCATATACTCAGTCAGCCTTTTATTTCCACCTCTGAGTTTTGCAGTTTTGTCAGCTGATCTGAATATCTGATTAAAGTTTCTTCCTTTTTCCAGCCTTTTGAAATTTGAATTGATACACTCTTTCCATGTTTCATTTATTGTAATAAGCTCTGAGCATATTTGACTTACATCATGCCTTGCACCAAAGCGTGAGCTTGAACTGTTTCCTGCTGAACAGCTGCAAGATTCTTCCCAGCCAGTGTCTTCTCCTTCCATTTTGTGATTGATTTTCATTCAGGTTCTCTCAATTTCTTCTTTGCTGGCATCCAGGTGGTGCACATACTAGCTAGTAACATAAATTTACCCATAAAGAAAAATTCACTGGCTCTCTTTTCTGAGTTCCTCTTTTCACACTGGGACAGTTGAAATTAAGCTGTTACTTAGTGTGCAGATATCTTGGAAGTCTCCTGAACCCATATGTTGTACAACTTTCCACAATTACCTCTGGTAATGCTTCACAGAAAACAGCTATCACCTCCATGAAACTGTATTTTCTTAAACTTGCCTTGAACCTTGTCGTATTCAGCTGTCTCGTATGTCCTCTTCATTCCACTCTCTCCTCCCTTTTATGCTTCACCCACCCACTTGCACCCTGCAGTGCAATGTGTCTATACCATAATCTACGTCTTTCCTTGTAATTCAGCTCCTGTCCTGCTCCAAACACTTTGGCATCTCTTCTATGTGCACTTTTTGTAAAGCATGCCTCTGTGTCTCTGTATAGTTGCCAGACTTGACACAGCATTCTAGACATGGATTCCATAGTGCTCTGTACAAGGGCACAAAGGCTGCACTCCCTCAAGTTAACTCATCTCAGTATCCTTTTGGCTTCTGACTTGGTCCTTTCATAATGCCCTACATGATTCAACCTAGAGGTATTATAAATGCCTAACCCCATCCATTTCCTCTTCTGTCTTCCCCTGGGCCACCTTGCATGCATGGCGTCTCTAGACCGCCCCATGCAAAGTGCACTGCCTCACACTTTTCACAGTAAAATTCCACTGTTTGTTTATTTACCCATCCAGCAAACCTCTGAACATTATATTGAAAACTAGCTCCCAGTTCAGTCAATCAAACAAATATATATGAATAAATAAAATAAATTAAAGTTGTCATAAGGAAATAAAATTCCAATACTCCAGCACTCATCCATGTCCTTTAACATTGCCCAGTATGAATATGACAACATGTTTTCTATGATTCATACCTTTGTCTTCAAGCCATCTCTTTCTCTAGGATTGCATTAGACTTCCTGATGACTTTTGTTCAAGCTGCCCATAAGCATTTTTCTCATGCACCCCACCAGTTTTAATTCTCTCATATGTCCTCATCTTTTCACTTAGAACTCCCTAAACCCCAGCTGAGGCCCATCTTTCCTATCCTAATAAACAACAGACTTTCCCGCTGTTGGTCCTCACTGATGCACGGGTACAGCGCTCACTGTCGTCATTGCTGTCACTCTTTAATGTTGTTTCTTATGCCGCTTTCTAGCAGAATGAGATCTGCTTCATTGTAATTACCCCCACACCTCTGCCCTTGTTGCCTTAGAAATGGTGTGTGACAAACACGTGGTACACTTGCTTTTACATGCTCAGTTTGCAGATTGATGAATGCTTTAATGGCATGCCTCTGCCATACAGCCTATGGTCTACTGCTATTGAGCTTGGTATTAATGTGTCTGTAAGGTACTGCTAGTTACATTTGGCTGTGGCTAAACGGAAGAAACTACTGCAATCACATCTACATCAATGCCTTTTCTTTGCAGGTGGAGGATTATGTATGATCCCCACCGTTTGCTGAGTTTTATGTGGGAGACCTCTCAGCTCTACCTGCCAAGCTTCATCTACAAATTGTAGATCATAGCACCTCAGACACATTTATAACCTGACACTTACTTTGAGTATAACACCATACAGTTGGAAACAAACTTTTAATAACACCACTCTCTAAAGTCAGAAACCCCAAATCACCCTCTTATTACAGCTATACCTTGTCCATTAGCAAACATTCTACAAAAACTACTTTGTAACCAGCAACTTAAACATATCAACAAATATCACATACTAGCTAGCAACTAGCATGACTTCAGGGTGGGATACCTTACCTTCACAGCAATTTAGAGAATGGCAAGCCAAATTTATGCCTCAATGAAAAAGGGCCAATTAATAGGGATTCAATTTACTGCTCTCAAATGTGCATTCTTCCCTAAATTAAATAACCCTCTCAGTTATTGATGATAATTCTACAGGACTCAATCTTGGGACCTTTATTATTTTCCCTATTTGTAAATAACCTGCCTTTTGAGGTGCCATTTATCAACTGCATGCTTTATACAGATAATATTTTAGTTGCAACTTGTCACCAACTAGGCTTCAGTTTTAGTCAACTTTGGACAGGCTTAAATACAGGGAACTGCATTAGATATCTGTTCAGTATATCCGTAAAGCTGTCAGCTAACTCTGCAATAAATAGCCCTAGAATAAAAATAAATGGTTCATAAGAAAATTCTCATCCAGTTGTCACTCAGCAAAGATACTTGGGTGACTACTAAATTAGAAATGAACATTCACTCCCCCCACACAGACCACATAGCCAATAAAACCATAAGTCATCTATAATTCACATACAAATTCTTACACTTTTTAAGAACTAAAGCCAGAAGAGCCTGGGAATGCAAATGCTAATTTACAAGCTAAATTACTGACTTTCTGTAATAGCTGTAAACCCATCCTGTAATACAGAGACTTTATAGACCAACACAAACAAAATGTGTGAATTATCACTGTATCACACAGAAAAGAATATTCCAATGGCTTAACATTGCTTAAAGAAGTATGGACCTCCATCGACGTGAACTAAGTTGTTTTCAAAGTCAAACTGTGTCATGCCTACTGTCCACCATTGGCCACAAAAACTCAACACAACAGCCCCAACATATTCCCTTAGATCAAACTACAAGAAGGTTCTGATACTTATCAGACCACCATTCATGAAAGATCTGGTTGAAAACTTATTTATGTACATTGTATCAGATGCAAGCAACTCCCTCCTCCCTCTGTACAGGCAGGAAACTGAGACACTAACGCATGTTCTGCACAAAAGTACATGACCACTTAAAAGAGGAACATAAATGTAGCTCTAGCCATGGCAACACTAATAGGTGATCTCTACAAAATGATTGTTCAATTACTCAGGTGAGTAAGCAGAATTTTCTTATCTCTACTGATACCAGTTAAGACTCTTGTCATTATAATTGCTACAACAGCTCCCTAGTCTTTATATATGTAGCTACTGCAAACAGTATAGTCCTATATGTACAAAACTAACACCATAACAAGAAACTTGATTTGGTATGCGAAGTCAGATAATCAGCTTTTACTGTGATGAATCGGTAGGTTTAAAAATTATGTAAAATCTACAGTCTTAGTAAGATCTGTATTTATATGTATACTAACTTCTCTGCTGATATTGTATTTGCTCTTGTTTTCTTTGTATCTGTGTTACAGTCAGGTGGCTCAGATCGTGGCTGAGAAGCAATCCAATTATATGATTAACAAAGTTAAAATATAATAAAAACACAAATGCTTGATCAACAGTACAGATAACACTTGGATATCAGGCCCCGCTAGTGTCCTTGCATGTTGAGTTACTGTAACCTGGGGTAGCAGCACATTTCTGTTATTGTTTACTTTGGTTTAAGTTCTCTAAGTGTTTTGGAATTCTAATAACATGATGGAATGGACCCCGTTTCTAAGTCAGGGTACAATTAGAGTTCATGAAATTAGTATTGTTTCAGTCTTTGATCTTAGCTAATAGTTATCTTTTCCCACAAAGCACCCAGAACTGCTTCCTTCTGTAAGTCATATGGGGTTATATGTACTGGTGTCATATTAAAAGACGGCTGTAAATTCTTTTTTTTTTTTTTTTTTTTTTTTATTAGACCTGTTTTTTTCTGGTATTATTGGAACTATCTTGGTATCCTTCTTCCTCACTGCTCTCATTTCAGCTTGCAAATCTTGCTATTTTATGACTTTATGTTTCTCTGTAAGTAAGACTTTGTAATCACTGGGTGTAGGAATATCAATTATTAAAACTATGTTTGCTGCCTTTTTTCATGGACTAATATATGTTTTTCTCATATCCATTTTTTGAGTTGTTGAAAGTGGGTGATCTCATGTGATAGACACTTCATTCTCTATAACACTTTGTGTTTCTGTTTCCAATGCTTCTTGGCTGCTTCCACATTGTAGTGTTTGCACAATTCCCACTGTAGCAGTCTTGCCACGTGATTGAGCCTTTCAGTATACAAGATCTCTGGCATTAGTGTAACACAACCAGCAACAACATGTACAACTGCTTCCAGCTCTATATTACAGAACCTGCAGCTGTCTTTTTCTCTAATGATTTCAATGGACTTTGTAAATCAGCTGTACATATTCCACTATCTTGGCCACCAATAGTCACCTTTCATCTTTTGGTTTCAATTAATCTCTCCTTAACCATTCTTACGTCAAATCTTGGTCAGCATGAAGTTATTCCAGAACATCTCTGTAGCACTGTTTGTGGATTTTCCATTTTTTTTCTTTTCCTCTAATTCTTTTTCTTATATTCTTTTTTTCATTTCTGGCAAATTCAGTTGCTGTGTAATTTTTATCTACCTCTATTTTTTATTTCTATTTCCACTTTATTCTGAAATGCTTTTGCTACATTAAGCTGATAAAATGAGACTTCAAACTTTGACAGGAGGAGCAAGAGGCCTGCAAATATCTGTGTGTGAACAAATGGAACTTCAAAGTCGTTAATTACGTGTAATTAGTAAAGTCAGCATGATGGTGATTTTCAAACTTTCACCCTCACTACTCAACTCTTAGTAGTTAAACTGCTTTGTCATACTTTACTAATGTATTGCTGCATCTGGTGAGTTAAGTGCCAGAATGCCTCTTGCCAGACTCCATTCTTATTTATTTGGGCTATTTCTTTAATTAAAAGCTTCAAGAACATTTTAGTCTTTCCGTCAGTGACCTCACCTGTGCAGACCTGTCCACTAAAGTCTGCAGACGCATTTCACATTTTGCCAGAGGTGATCTCACTGAGGTTAAAGGTCACCTTCAATTTTCAGTGGCATCAATATGGGGAAAACAAATTTTATGAGAATTAATTAGTAATGGAGAGCAAACATTTGCCGATTATTTGAAAAAGCTAACTGGCATTTCATTCAGCACATAAGGACTGTGACATTACATTTTAGGGGTTTCATATTATGGTGTAGTTTTCCAGTCCAGGATTCAGGTTAGATCCTGACTCCCACTGTATTCAGCAATGTCTGAGTGTACTACATTTGGCCTTGATCTTATGGCCCAGGTTGTTCATAGGTTCATGCGTGTTTACCAGCCCAACAACCACAAGGGTCTTTTTAAGCCTAGACATGTATCCCAAATGTTTGACAAGTTCTGGTACCCTTGATAAGTGTAAGCAGGGGCTTGGGAGATGGACCATTTACAAGCTGGGGCCTGGGAGATGAACCAATTGCAGGTTGCTTCTGTCAATTAGAGACATTTTTGCCAAACCAGGGATGAATTTCTTATTCCCCATCCAATTGTTCAAGTTACACTTGAATTGGGTTAGGGAGGAAGTCTGTTTCACATGGATGGGGAACCTGTTCCAGAGAGCAGTCTTTGGGATACATACCTCTCTCTCTAGCAGGTCCTATTTATATCACAGGCAAGGTTTAAGTCTTTAGAATGGGTAATTCTGGTGTTGTTTGTTTTTTGGGATATGCAGGAGGTCCATCAGAGTGGGGTCTGACAATGCCCTGTATGCCAGGCGTAGATCCTCCCTCAACAGCCTGTAGGAGACAGAATACATGATTAGGGCATTAAAGCAGTCTGCATAGGACATTTTACTTATACCCTATATTCTTTTAGTGAGGAACTTTTGTGGATATTCCAACTGTTGGATATGCCCAGTTAGGTGCATACCAAAGGGGGCCTTGTACTCAATGATAGGTTTGATGAATGCTGAATATAGTGGAACAATGACTTCCTTGGACCTAGATACCATACCTTTGTTTATAAGTTGCACAACATAGAATGATTTCCTCACTATTGTGGACACGTGATGATCAAAGGCTAGATTACTATCTATGTGTTTCCCTGAATCCCTGACTACTGGATCAGCTCAAAGGGGTGTGTTTTCAATATGATAGTTACCAGGGGTGGATGACTTCCTGAAGGATACTTTTATGCATTTCTTGGACTTTAGTTTTAGTCCATGGCTCTGACACCAGTCGTTTGTCTGTGTCAGCCCTTACTAGAGAACATTTGTGTCGGTTTAGGATTCATTGGCAGCTCCTAATTTACAATTATCTGCACATTTAGTCAGCTAGAACCCAATGACATTGGCCTTGACTTCCAAGAAGTAAATGCCAAAAAGGAGTGGTCCACGGATCAATCCCTGAGGGACTCCATTTGCGACTGGCCTCTTTGTAGAGGTGGAGTCCCCAATTCTACTTCCTGTGTTGTGGCTGTGAACCAGTTGGCTAACCACTGGGTGATGCATGGGTTTGTACCTAACCCCTTGAGTTTGTCAACAATTTCCAAGTGGGGTATTCTGTCAAATGCCGTGGCCAGGTCAAGGTAGGCAGTATGAACCATTTTGCCCTCATCCACTGCTTTGATGACCTTCTCAAAGAAGTCCTCCAGGCTACGTAGGCATGACCTACCCTTGAAGTGGCTGTAAAAATAGTCTGCAAGGAACTTTCCTTCTACCTGGTTAACAAATGATATAATAATTATGCTATCATATCATAAATTGGGAGGGTGGCCTAATGGTTAAGGTGTTTGCCTTACAAACACAAGCTGCAGGGTTCAAGTCTCCCAAGGGATAATTGGCCAGGCTTGAAATGGCTTGCAAAGGCAGTTAGCCTAGTACTAACCTATCAATAACTGATTCAGAAACAAACTACACCAACTTTATTATTTTAGGACTACTTTAAAGACTGCAGCAGCAGTATTTACTATTTAGACATGTAAAAACTTTTTGATAAAGCTGCAATTATTGTTATTTATTAGAAAGTTTAATAACACAGACTCCTGTCCATCACACCACACAATCTCTTACAGCAACAAATATAGACAAAGCCTACAATAATGAGGGGACAAAGGTCCAAATTTTAAATGTTGCTCTTATAAATGTTGAAATTTGCTAGAATAACAGGATTTGTGTTAGCATGCATTTTGTGGAAGATATAAAGTCCCAACACAAATGTACATCATTATTTAATAACTTTAATCCTCAGTGATTTGCCAGAAAAAAGCACAGATTGTAAGAGGACCAGATGAAAAATATGAGGCAAATCTGGTCGTTCTGCAAAAATCTGGACATACAGAGGTGTCAGATTTTCAACACTGATAATTCCTGCTTTCATAAACTACTGCAAGGGACAAGTGAGCAGAAGGTTGGCAGATAATGGTTAGCTAAGAAGTGTATTATATCAATCAGATATGAAACTGTGCAGTCTAAGGGGGGCTAGCAATTTTTATCTGCTATCACATTTTATGTTTAACTCCATGTTAGTGATCACATGTTATGCATAGGTTTACACACTCTGCTGTGTGTGACACAGTGTCAACATTATGTGTTATACTATTAAAGTAAACCTCTAAAAACATCTTGCCCTAGCTAAAAGAAGTTAGCTGCAGTTTGGACAGAGATTTCTATATTAATTCCTTACCAAAGTATGAGGCAAATCAACATACAAGGTTTTATACTGCCTTAGTCTACAGTGGCTGTAGGTGATGTAAAAAAAAAAGGCACAACCCAACTAACATTTTCCTTTTGTCATAAGGATGTTGTACTGATGGAAACAATTCACCAGAAGTAACTTCATGCACTTAACCTTGGCATGCTTGAGATATATTACAATATTACACTAATGTACCAAGAAACACTCTCAAAAAGCTTGCTTTACCCTCTGTATAACAACATCATTGTTCAAATAAGGAGGGTAAAGAATCTTACCTTAAAGAAACTGCTACATCAGTGTTAAAGACTGCACATTGCAACCTGCTTCATTACCCAGTCCATTTCAGGAAGTATAGTAGTATGTTGTATGTGTGTGTGTGTGTGTGTGGGGGGGGGGGGAACTATACCACAGTGTCAGTGGTGAGCCAAAAAGACTGCTCAGTACTCCAAACTCAAATCACATTACCTTCTGCTTGAAAACTTTGTAAGTTACTGAAAGCAAAGCAGGGAAATATGGTTCAGTGCCTGCATTTCTGGTTAGATAGACAATATTGTGCAGATAAAAACAGTCTGAAAACTAGAAATAAAAATGTGTTCTTGTCTTATTACAAAAGGATCTGCTTTCACATTTCATTTATTACAGAACAGCAAATGTGCAATACAGCAGGCTTATTGCAATTGTTTATTTTATGGATTCATCATGACAAGAAGTAGAACCACTTCATTAAAGGTGACAACTTTTAGTTAGAAATTACAATAAACTATGCATAGTAGTATGTAGGCTGTAGTATGTTGCACATACCTGATTATAACATTATGCTTCCATTAAATGTCTGTGACTGTTTGAAACTGATCACTTGTGATCAATATATCTCATTGGTTACTTAAACAGAAATTTGACTTGCCTGTTGTGTTTGGTTTTCGTGTTCGTGTTTCGTCACCTGATTGGGTGGGGGTCTTTGCTACATCGGAATGATCTGCAAAGGCTAGATCTCCTCTCATTGAAGTCATTTTAGGTTGTTTTCTAATAAAAGGTATGGGTACCCCTGTGGGTTGCTGTTGTTGATTATGGAAACTGTCTTCTAGGTTGTGTTCATTGCCTTGTTGCAGTTCTGGTAAGGTTAGTAGTTTTTAAACCAAGAGTTGTCTTTCTTACAGTGGTCTATCATGCAATTATGTTCAGATGCTAGTCAGTGTGGGTTATGGGTCTCCAAGGATGTCTTGTCTTGTTGGACTGGGCATGCTCATTTCCGGTCTTCAAGTGAAAATCAGGCTGAACAAGAAATAAATGCTACCCAGTGGGGGTGAAGTGTGAGTAGGTCTCAAATCCTGTTTTCATGTTTGTGTTTCATTGCCTGGGAGGAGCTCTAGCCTTTGCAGAACCACTCGGATGAAATGAAGAACCCCACCCAATCAGGTAATGAAACATAAACTTGAAAATCCAACACAACAGGGAGTCAAATTTCTGTTTTTGTTTTCCTCATTCCTTGACATACAGGATTTTAAATTTATTAGTAATGTACTGCTCTTAATATGATACCATGGCTTTTGGAACCCCTCACTGCCTTTAACCTAACCTTATCATGTCTGTCAGTTATCCACTTTGCAGTATTCAGCAAGTTAGCAAATGTAAGTACCTAAGCATACTGCTACCAAATTCTGGGTTCTAACCCAACTAAAGTACTCTTACAAATTCTCTTAGTCATGGAACCCAGTTGAGCTATTTCCATTAATACGGTAATCTATTAACACCTACACTGGAATATGCTTTGCGTATTATATCACTCAACAACTTTCACAAACTTCTGTTCTTCAGTTAACAGAAAACAAAACATGCTGATTCATTTCCCTGTCAGGCAAATGTGATTGCCTGTGCAGATCCACTGCTAAAGGGAAATAAATAGCTGCAATCACAGCCAGAGCCAACCTGGTCCTAAATTCTCCAACAGTTAAATTATTAAATAGCAATTACTGTCCACAGTTTGCAAACAAACTTGATAAACCTCCTTCTTACTCTCTATGCTTTAACAAACAAGTAACCCCTTGCTGATTAGACCATCCTTCAGCCTTACCATAAGCAAATAAGCATTTTGAAAGTTGTCCCCTGCTGGTTGGACCACCTTACTACATGAAATTAGGCCAATCAACGAATATAATTCCATCAGAACATTACCTGAAGACAACCTTACAGATAGATTTTAATGGTTGTGTTTCCATGACAAGGGTTAATTAAATAAGTCTTTTGCTTCCTCGTCTTACTTCCCTTAGCAGTATACCAGTTATTTTACCTGCCTTTTTACATCAGCATGTAGATATTTTAATTTACCTTTTACAACCTTTCCTTAATTTGTCAGTTTCAATAACCTTTGACCCGCCTTCTTTCATTCATTTCTATATTTTATCCCTATACCCAGGGTTTTTTTTGGGCCAGTACACACTTGTATGGCTTACAAAAACCTTTCTTTTTTAAGGACGTTCTTCTTTAAGAACGCCCTTTGCATCAGGTCGCACAGACGCAGAAAGCCTTCTGCATCTGTGCGATGTGCAACTGATTGTTTACATCTTTCTGGTCCGTGTGTGTGGAATTTGAATTCCTGAAGACATTTGGACTGTGGACCGCAACCGCACAAGTGAGTGGTAGGTGTGTGCATGCACTTGTTTAAGTTTTTAAGAGGAGTATGTGTGTGCGTGTGTGCAAGAAATAGGTAGGCGGGTGTGTGTGTGTGTGTGTGTGTGTGTGTGTGTGTGTGCGTGTGTAAGTACACATAATGTGTACAGAAAGTTAATGAATCACCAGGATGCAGTTAAGCCCAGCACACAGCTGGACAATAGTATATCAGATTTTTTTTTTTTTTGTAAACTGCATAAGCTTACTAAACACAAGTGTCCCTCTTTTAGGGAATGGCGCAGTGGTAGAGCAGTTTGTGTTTTCACTTCTCAGAAAGAAGTTATCTGGTTCTCTTCTCGGCTGAGGTGCCTTCTGTGCAGAGTTTGCATGTCCTTCCTGTGTTGATGTGGGTTTCTAACCACATTTTCAAAGACGTGTCTAGAGCATTTCTCCCCGGGCCTCCTCTAAAAATTGGCTCCCCCAGTTGGACTTTCCTGGTAAATAGATGTTAAATAAATTAAAATAAATAAAATAAAAACTGAGTGTGCACAGTATGCAAATGGAGGCTATGGAAATCAAACACTGTTCTCCAGGAATTAGTTAATTTATGGCTCATAGCCTTAATTCACTGCTGTTGGGCAGCCATGGTGGTGCAGCGGTTAATGTTGCCACCTCACAGTAAGAGGTTTTCAGGTTCGATCCTCGGCTGGGGTGCCTTCTGTGCAGAGTCTGCATGTCCTCCCTGTGGTCGCGTGGGTTTCCTCCGTGTGCTCCAGTTTCCTCCCACATCCCAAAGACATGCTGTAGGTGGATTGGACACTCTAAATTGGCCCTAGGTGTGCGTGTGTGTGCCTTCTGTGGAAGGCTGGGTGCCGGGCTGTCAACTCGACACCGTAAAACTCCACTGCCATTCATGAGTGGACAGGTGATCCGCTGTGGCGACCCCTAACAGGGGAAAGCAGAAAGAAGAAGAAGCCTTAATTCACTGCTGTGACTACCAGATAGTCTCAGGAATTAAACTGAACCAGAAATTAGCAGAAATGTGGGTGTGTCAGTTACAGGGAAAGTAGTGAGAAAAGCTTAGATACGTATGTAGTTTAAATTCATTCAGCAGAAAGTCTAAGATGAGTAGGTAGAACCTTAGCTGTTGCAACTTTTTTGAGACAGGAAATGATGGGAAAAACAGCTTGAGAATTCAAGCATGAATGCTAAATACAGTAATAATGGGTTAAGGGAAGGGTAATAAGGAGATAGTAAGTTTCTTTAGGCAGCATGAAATAACTATGCCCCAACAGTAATAGAGAGTGCTGCAGTAAAAACTGTGAATGCTGATAAGTAGCAACAAATGGAGGCTGGGTACAGGCGATAAAGAGAGACATTTGCAAAATACTGACCACAAAATGTGAAACCTTATAAAAAACATGAAAACAAAGACGAAAAACATGTAGTATGAAGGAGGTAGAATATTTACAGGAAAAAGGGAGCAGAATATGCAGTGCCCTTTGTCAGAACAGAGGAAAAGAGAAAGAGATAGAAATGGAAAAAGAAGGAATGTAAACTTCTGCCAACCTATTAACGGTAAAGGTCTTTCCAGGATGCCTAGGATGTTTTATCAGAATGAGATATGTAGGAAGACAGCACCACCTTGTGTGGTATGCTGGAAACAGATAAACATTATATATTATATATGTGTATATATATATATATATATATATGTGTATATATATATATATATATATATATATATATATATATATATATATATATATATATATATATATATATAGTTTGCAGACAGTTGGTCAAATGACCATATACATCGGCATCTGTTTTATTGACTACACACCATTTGGTCAATGTAGACAGATGGATGACAGGTATGCAAGATCAACAACTATTCTCTTTCCCTGAGGACTGTGTGATTTCAGAGATAGTATATATAATTAGCAGGGGTGTGGATATGCAGAGGGGTTTGCCACCCAGTAAAAAAAAACTTGTATTTGGTTTCACTTTGAGATTCTTGGTGTCGGTATAGCTAGTCATTCAACCAACTGCCCTACACCCAGTGTATGTATAAGAAGTAGGTAGGTCTGTGTGTTTATGAATAAGAAGTAGGTAGGTCTGTGTGTGTGTGAGTGAGTGAAATGTCCAGAATTTTGCAGAATGTCAAGATTTTAGTCTCATATCCGTGGTCTGTTTCTCATAAAACTGTGTTTTTCTGGCAATCCCTGGCAAATCATTGAGGATTAAGACAGCAAATAGTGGCAGACATTTGAGCTTTAGACTTCATATCCTTCAGAAAGTTCATACTAATGCAAAAATTGCTGTACTATCAACTTTCTAAGTTTGTAAGAGCAATATTTAAAAGGTGTCCCTATTTCTGGACATTTGTCCCCCCCCCCCCCCATTATGTGTGTCTTTGTCTAGATTTCTTGCTCTAAAAGGTTGAGAGGTATGGGGGAGGGTCTAAGAGGGAGGTATGGGTGTATGTGTGTGTAATACCTCTCAACTGTACAGATTTTCACAAAATGTCCATATATTTGCCTTATATTTTTGGTCTGTTCCTCATAAAAATTGTCTTTTTTTTTTTTTGAGAAATCACAGTGAATATCTAAGGATTAAAGTTACTAACTAATGGCATGCATTTCAGTGCATTGTCATCTGATTTCAGACTTCACATCTTTTAGAAAATGCATTCCATCACAAATGCTATTATTCTAGCAACTTTCTGAACTTATAAGATCAATATTTAAAATGTGTCCCTAGTTTTGGGCCTTTGTCCCCCCCCCCCTCCCATTATGACAGGCTTTGCCCAGACTTCTCGTGCTAAGAGGTTGAGAGGTATGTCTGTGTGTGTGTGTAAGAGATAGGTAGCATACCCCTCAACTGCCCTTTTATTTTGCAGAATGTCCAGATTTTTGCCCCATATTTTTTGTTTTTTCCTCATAAAAAGATTAAAGTTGCTAAATAATGACAGATATTTGAGGTTTAGTCTTCATATCCTTTATAAAAATGCATACTAACACAAATCCTGTTATTCTAGCAATTTCCTAAGTTCATGACAGGAATATTTATAATCTGATCCTATTTATTTTAGACTTTGTCTAGATTTCTTGCATTAAAAGTTTGAGGTGTAAGACAGTGAAATGCCCTAAATAGGGTTAACAGGTGGTTAGTAATTTGCTTACTCTCAAGCCCTGTACCTTAGCTACAGAAAACAAGAGCCTGAATCCTCTAGCCAAAATACGCAACTGTTTTGCTTAGCAAATTGTATCACTGTTATGTGCTTAGAGATTTAAAGTAATGTTAATACAGCATATAGCCATACTTTTCTTTTGATGCAGAAGGCTGTGGGTTCTATTTCCACAGCATGTAGATGGATTGCTGATACTGTGTTGTATTTTAAGAGGGTGGGGTGCTTCCGTCTTGATTATGTCCTCCTTTGGATAAGATGCATAGTAACCATGAACCTTTACCATTACCTTACTTGGATAGAAGGAAGTTTCTCTGTTTACCTGTGAGAGAGGGGAGCTTTGAGCAGCCTATCTGTCCCTGTAGGAGTGGTTTGAGCCCAGAAGTTAGTAGTTTATTGGCCATTTTGGGCTAATTTCTATCTCTTTCACTTCCCTGCTATAAAAACCTCATTTGCACAGTTTTTACACTTGTATTCCGCTCAGCAAGTGCCTTCCAGGTGTTCTGCAGAGTCTACAAAAGAGTGACTCTGGAGTGATTAAATATCACTTTTCTGCTTTTCTTGCTGTCTTAACTAATTCCACCTAAAACGCCAGTTTTTTTAGCGAATCTGTGATTTAAAAAGTTTATTATTGTATACAACTCCGCACAGCTCCTCGTGGTGTCAATTCCTATCTCTTTCAGTTTCCCTGCTTTAAAACCCACATTTGTACGGTTTTGCGCCAGTATACAACTCTGCACAGCTCCTCGTGGAGTCCTGCAGAGTGATACAGTCAACCGAGTGACCCAAGAGAGACTTTTCCAGATTTAAGTATTTTTTTCTCTGTTTTTTGCTCCGACTACCTTTTCCCGCCTAAAAAGTGAATTTCTAACTGATCTGTGCTTTAAAAAGTTTAAATTGCATTTGCCTTCTGCTTTTTACAGTTTTTGCACTTGTTTTATATCAATTTAAGTTGTTTTTGTATTGTATAACTGTTGTAGGCTACACACTAAAGTGCGCTAGCCTGTTTATAGCATTTACAGTGTTTTCCGTGTGCTTTTCTGCTGTTTCCTGAAAAAAAACAAAAAAAAAAATATATTCTCTTTTCTGTGGTATAGTTTCCTGTGTTGCCCATATCCTTACTTGGATAGGAGGAAGCTTCTCTGTTCACCAGTGAGAGTGGGGAGCTTTGAGCAGCCTATCTGTCCCTGGAGGAATGGTCTCAGCCCTGAAACTAGTAGCTTATTGGCCGTTTTGGGTCAGTTCCTATCTCTCTCAGTTTCCCTGCTTTAAAACCCGCATTTGCGCAGTTTTGCACGATTTTGCGAATAGAGCAGCATCAGACAGCGCCGCTTAAATGCGTTTAAACTATTCCCGGCTCTACAAAGTCTGCTCTTCACTTTTTCCCTTAGAACTATTCCAAATCTCAAAGTAAGCACTCTATTTTCATTCTAAAGCCCTGCAATTGCTCGTATAAGTAATCTTATAAGTAAGCACTAATAAACTAAAATACTACACCCTCTTATACTCCCTTAAAGTACTTAGCTCCTTATTGGTCCTTTTTGATCAATCAAGTATAGTTCCTTATACTATTCTGGCATGTCCAAAAGTCAGTTTCGGGTTTACTCTCCAGTCCAGCTGGTGAATCTGGGAATCTTGAGGCAATGTTACAACTGCCTTATGTACACAGACCACCCTCTCCTCCTCCCAACAAGCTCAAATATATGTGAGAGATGCAACTATGTAGCCAAACTGGAGGCTGAGCTCTCTGAACCCAGTACTGGTGCAGTCAGTCAGGTGGAGAAGGTAACCACACACACCACAAATCCATTCTCACATAGACCTATCGCAACAGCAAACCAAACACATAAACACACAAAAACATACTCGGAGGCTCTAAATAAAAATCTTCCCAAGCAGCAGAGACCTCCAAAGCAGACATCCAAGCAACCGCAACCTCACAACAATACCCACGTATCACATAGTTCACAAAGTCAGTGTGCCACACAGTCACAGCCCTTAAGGCTAAACAACACACCTAATACACTTGTAATAGGTGACTCTATTGTCAGACACACTGACGTCCCACTTACCAGGCTGAACAAGGAGAAGGTCACTGTAAGCTGCCTGTTGGGTGCCAGGATCTGCCACATAACACAAGCACTCAGTTCACTCCAAAGCAAGTACAAATATGACTCCGTCATTGTCCATGCTGGTGTGAGTGACCTGGACTACATGAGAAGAGACATAGAGGAACTCTCTGATCATGTAGCCCAGGCCGGTATGACCCTGACCTTGAGTAGCATCTTACCCTCTCCAAGAATGATGCCACAGTATAAAGACAAAATGATCAATTTTAACAATTGGCTAAAGTACTGGTGTCATTCAAAGGGGATCCAGTGTCTGTCAGCCTGGGATGACATGCTCGACAAGCCACGTTGCTTTGCTAGGGATGGCTTGCACCTGTCACCCCTGGGCTTTCAAATATTGGCTAAGGCTCTTGCCACCCCCATAGTGCCTTTTTAGGCAAGGCTCAAAAGACAAACCCACTTCCATAGACAACACAAGAAAAAAGAAACTAAGGGTAATGCTGCTCAATGCCAAAAGTCTAAACCTCAAGATGTACACACTCGAGGCTCTCCTCAGTATGGAGAATATCGATATATGTGCAGTAACAGAAACCTGGTTCAAGGCTCCCGAGAGTACCCCAGCACTACCAGGTTATACTTCATACCATGCTTTTCGGCCCCAAAACTTGGACCGAACCATAACAGGAGGGGGAGTATCCATATTCATCAAAGATACCCACACCTCCAGGTTAGTGGCACTGCACGAAGCATCGGAGACCATCCATGTGCAACTAACAGTGGGCAAAACTGCCTTTCAGTTTGTAGCCTGCTACAGACCACCCTACCAAACTCAGGAACCCCACTCAGCTTTCCTGAGAACACTGGAGAATATGAAGGTCTCTCCAAACACCATCATATTGGGTGACTTCAACTACCCAAACATAAACTGGGAGCACTACTCAAGCCCCAACACCCTCGCCCAACGCTTCCTAGAATTTATAAACTCAAATGTATGGAACAACTGGTCACCACTCCCACAAGAGGGGAAAACATATTAGACATGATCCTCACCAACATGGGGACTCTATGTTCCATACCAGAGGTATACCCTTCATTGGTAAAATCTGACCATAAATTAATCTCACTGGACATCCATATCCTGTCCCCACCCCCAGCCAAGGAAACCACGATGAAGAACTTCTCAAAAGCAAACTTCACACTTCTCAAAACCGAGGTGGAATCCTTCAAAGCCCCCGGGCCAGTGGAAAATACGGCCCAAACTGCAGAATCCTTTACAAACGCATTCTATGGATACCTACAGGAATGCATGGATCGTGCTATCCCAAATAAAACCAAGACTCACTCCTCCAAAGGCAGGAGACCTGTCTGGTGGACCCCAGCCATAAATAAGCTATACAACAGAAGGAGGAAGCTACTACATGATAGAGGAAAATCCCAAAAAGGGAAGGCATCTCTGATCAGTACTAGCAAGAAATTACGATCCCTCATAAAATTATCTAAGGCCAGCTTCGAAAGAAAAATTGCACAAGATGCTAAAGATAATCACAAGGCCTTCTTTAGTTATTTCAGGAACCTGGGTGGCAACTCCCAGATATGCTCTGAGTTAGTGCAAAATGACAAAAAATACACTGAACCCACAGACATTGCCAACATCCTGGCAGACAGGTTCAGTGCAAACTTCTCCCCCCCCTTCCCCCCCAAAAGAGCAAATGTCTATCCCAACAGAGTGTAGCTTCCCTGACATCACAGATGCACAGGTGAGAGCTGCCCTTTCCAAAGCAAAAAACACAGCATCAATGGGACCGGACGGTGTCCCGGGCTGCGTCTTACATGAGCTCGAAGAAGAACTGAACCCTCACATAAAGTTACTGTTCAATCTCAGCCTTACTACAGGATATGTACCCAAGGAATGGCATACAGCAACAGTTTTCCCACTCCACAAAGGTGGTGCCACAACAGACCCCGGAAACTATCGCCCTATAAGCCTGACTAACCTGGTCTGCAAAGCTATGGAGCGTATCATCATGGAACTCCTAAACAAAGACATTGGGAACCTCCAAACACTGGATCCTACCCAATACGGCTTTGTTAAGGGCAGATCTTGCCTCTTGAACCTGGTCGACTTCTTTGAAACAGTCACCAAGGCCATAGATGAAGGGAAGGTAGTCCACACAGCCTGCCTGGACCTCGCAGAAGCCTTCGACACAATACCCCACTCGGGCATCATAAATAAGCTCACTAGCTTAAATATCAACCGCTATGTCACAAGATGGGTTGCAAACTGGCTAAGGGATAGAACCCACATGGTCAGAATTGCAGGTGCCATGTCAGACTCTAAACCAATTACAAGTGGCGTCCCACAAGGCTCAGTCCTGGGAACTCTCTTGTTCGGTATATATTTCTCTGAGGTACAGGCTAACATGGGAGGACTATGGCTGACCAAGTTCGCAGATGACTGCAAACTGGGTGCCATAATCGACTCGCCGACTGACACAAGCATCCTCCAAAAGGGTCTCACAGAGACGGATAACTGGTGCCAGAGCCATGGCCTAAAGCTAAATGCCAAAAAGTGCATAGTCATCCCCTTTGGGAAAAACAAAGTGCCCACAAATTACCACATAGGTGGTAATCCATTACGTATGGAAGAAGTAATTAGGGATTTGGGGACCTAAGTAGATAGCAATCTCTCCTTTGACAATCACGTTGCCAAAGTGGTTAGAAAGACCTTCTATATAGCCCACCTTATCACGAAAGGGTTCACATCTAGATCAAGAGAGGTCATTGTGCCCCTCTACTCATCACTCATCAGGCCCATAATTGAATACAATGCCCCATTTGGGATGTACCTTACCCGACACCTGCAGCAACTGGAAAGACCCCAAAAGTACCTCACCAAGAGGATCAAGGGACTCAAACAGATGCCCTATGCAGTTAGGCTAAAGAAACTCCAGCTCTACTCAGTTGCTTACCGCCTACTCAGAGGCGATCTGTGCCTGACGTATAAAGCCATGTCCAAACCAGAATTAATGGACATGCTCCACGTCAGGAAATCCAAATCCCTTAGAGCTACACGCTCCAGGGACTTAAACCTCAGCACAGAAATAAATAGGACATGCTGGAGGGACAGATTCATATCCCAGAGGCTCCCCTCACTCTGGAACAAAATCCCAATCCATGTTAGGCAGAGCCCCTCAATGACCCTCTTCAAGAGAAATCTTGACGAGTGGATGGGAGATCGTAGGTTTACCCCTGGGATCTCTTCTGTGTCCCTACTAGCCAGAGGCACAGTAAACTAACCTTAAAAGGGCTATCTTCTGTGACCTACTATACAGAGGCACAGTCAACTAATCTAAAAGGGTGGCAAAAGCTAAACACACTCTGGCTAGGCTTATAAATGCCCTAGGGCAGATAGCCTAGTATCAACCTATGAACCTGTTTTAGTTTGCTATCTATTCCCTATTGCAATATTACCAGCTTATAATTTTTAATGTAACATAGGCAATTTATTCTTCAATTTTTGATTCATTGTATAGTTTTTCAGAGGTCTGCTGAAAGTGTTTTGTCCCACCTCCCCCTATTTTCTGCTGTGTCTTAAGTTGGTATAACTGTTTTTTACAGCTTGTGTCATCTGACTATCTGAAGGATTACTTGCATAATAATAGACCCTGTTAGTTAACAGCCTGCATATCATTGCTGGAACCTGTGTCTAACAGAGCTCTTTTCAAACGATCTGGAAATATACAGAGCTAAGTATATATATATATATATATATATATATATATATATATATATATATATATATATTTGGTTCTTCAGAATTGTGTACTATAAATTGTTGCTGGACTAATTTTATTCAGAGTTGTGCACTGTTATTGTTGATTCACTGTATAGTTTATCAGATTTCTGCTGAAAGTGTTTGTCCCACCTCCCCCTTTTTCTGCTGTGACTTAAGTTGGTATAACTGTTTTTTACAGCTTGTGTCATCTGACTATCTGAAAAATTACTTGCATAATAATAGACCCTGTTAGTAAACAGCCTGCATATCATTGCTGGAACATGTGTCTATCAGAGCTCTTTTCATACTATCTGGAAATATACAGAGCTAAGTATATTTTTTGGTTCTTCAGAAATGTGTACTGTAAATTGTTGCTGGACTAATTTTATTCAGAGTTGTGCACTGTTATTTTTGATTCACTGTATAGTTTTTCAGATGTCTGCTGAAAGTGTTTTGTCCCACCTCCCCCTATTTTCTGCTGTGTCTTAAGTTGGTATAACTGTTTTTTACAGCTTGTGTCATCTGATTATCTGAAGGATTACTTGCATAATAGACCCTGTTAGTTAACTGTCTGTATATCACTGCTGGAACTTGTGTCTAACAGAGCTCTTTTCAAACTATCTGGAAATATACAGAGCTAAGTATATTTTTTTGGTTCTTCAAAATTGTGTACTGTAAATTGTTGCTGGAATAATTTTATTCAGAGTTGTGCACTGTTATTTTTGATTCACTGTATAGTTTTGCAAATCTCTGCTGAAAGTGTTTGTCCCACCCATCCTCCCTATCTCTGGTTTGTTGTTTAAATTTGGTGGCTTTTGCAGTTGCCCGCCCCACTGTAGATTTGATCTGGGACACTCCCCCCAGTCCCATCTCTTTACCACATTCTACCTAATACACTCCTTTTGCACTTGTTTTTAGTCATTTTTAATTTAATAGCATTTTTTAAACTGTGTTTGGTCTAATATTGCTACATACTCAAGTGTGCTAGCTTGCACTGCATTTGAATTGTTGTTACTGCTGTTTTAGCTACTTTTCTGTAAAAAAAAAACTGTAAGCCTGTTTCCTACCTTTCCTGTAACTAGTGTAGTCCAGATACAGATTTGCTATATCCAGGACTGTATGTAAGCTTCTGAGCCCCCCCCCCCCAAGCCTTTCTGTGTTGGAGGGAAGCCTTCTAGCTTGTCAGTGGGAGTGGTAAGCACTAGGTAACCTGCCTACCACATAAGGAGTGGTTCTGGCCCAGAAATTGTAGTTATTGACCGTCTAGGCAATCTTTTCCATCTCTCTCAACTTTCTGATTTGAAAGCCCGCATTTGCACTTGTTTCTTTCCTGTAACTAGTCTAGTGCAGATACAGATTCTTAGTTTTAGCACTTGAATTTGCTTATTCATGCTCAGCACTTGTTCAGAACTTGTAAGCACTAAATAAGCTACTAATTACTATAGCACTAAACCTTCCTCATTACATAGAGGAAAACAGTTTTTGCACTTACTTTCCTCACTTGCTTAGAGAAAAAACAGCTCTTGTACTCACTTTCCTCACTTATCTAAAGGAAAATATTTTTTTATTCAGGCATGTCCAAGGGTCAGCTCTCAGTGTCCTCCCCTGTCTATCCGATGAATCTGGGCATCTTGGGGCAATGTAGAAATTGTCTCATGTACACAGACAACCCTCTCCTCCTACCACCCAACAGTACAACCTGTGAGAGATGCACTTATCTAGCCAAACTGGAGGTAAAGTTCTCTCCAACCAAGACTGAACTTGACATTCAAGAGGAGAAGGTAAACACTTGCACCACACCACACTTATCACATAGTCTCACTAAATCTACACCACCAAAATCCACACATAGAAACACAAAAACATTTGTAAAGGCTCTCAATAATAATCTGCCCAAGCAACAAAGACCTCCAAAGCAGAAACACAAGCAACTTCCACCCCCCCAACGCAACCCAAATGACACATTGCCCACAGACTCAGTCTGCCACTCAACCACAGCCAATAAGGCAAAACAAAGTATCCAACACACTAGTCATAGGTGACTCTATAGTCAGGCACACTGATGTCCCACTCACCAGGCTAAACAAGGAGAAGGTTACTGTCAGCTACCTGTCGGGTGCCAGGATCCGCCACATAACTCACGCATTCGGGTCACTCCACAACAAGTACAAATATGACTCTGTCATTGTCCATGCTGGTGTGAACGACCTGAGACTTGCCTCCCTGGACTACATAAAAAGAGACATGGAAGAGCTCTCTGATCTTATAGCCCAGGCAGGTATGACCCTAGTCCTGAGTAGCATTCTGCCATCGCCCAGAATGATACAGCAGTACAAAGACAAAATGATTGACTTCAACAATTGGCTAAGCTTCTGGTGTCATTCTAAGGGGATCCAGTATCTGTCTGCTTGGGATGACATGGTCGACAGACCACGATGCTTTGCCAGAGATGGCCTGCACCTGTCACTCCTGGGATTATGGATACTGGCTAAGGCTCTTGCCTATAGTGCCTTTTTTAAGCAAGGTTCAAATGACAAATTTACCACCGTAACATTAACAGGCAAGCAAAATCTGAAGGTAATGCTACTCAATGCTAGAAGTCTAAATCTCAAAATGCACTCACTTGAGGCACTCCTTAAAATGGAGAACATTGATATCTATGCAGTGATTGAGACCTGGTTCAAGGCTCCAGAGAGCACCCCTGCACTACCAGGCTATAACTCATACCACACTTTTTGGCCATGTAACCTGGACTGGAACACCAAAGGCAGAGGTGTGTCCATATTCATTAAGGATAGCCACACCTCTAGGCTAGTTGCTCAGCATAATGCATCCAAGGTGCAACTAACTCTAGGCAAAACTGCAATCCAAATTGTAGCTTGTACAGATTCCCCACCATGCCCCACGATTCCCACTCCTCTCTTCTTGATGTACTGGAAAATATTAGGGATCGACCAAACACCCTAATAATGGGTGATTTCAACTACCCCACCATTAACTGGGAAAACTACTCGTGTACCAACTCCTTCACACAACGCTTTCTGGAATTCATAAATTCCAATGCCCTGGATCAACTTATCCACACCCCCACTAGGGGCAACAATATCCTAGACCTAGTCATTACCAACATGAGTGACCGGTGTTCCACACCTGAAGTCATCTCCTCGTTGGTCCGATCCGACCATACGCTAATCACCCTTGATATCCACATCCCGCCCCCACCCCATTAAAGAAAACCACGGCAAAACATTTCTCCAAAGCTAACTTCATGCTTCTTAAGACAGAAGTGGTGAACTTCATGACACCCATGCAGTTGGACAATACAGTTACAATTGCTGAATCCTACACAAATGCACTCTATAAGCACTTACATGAGTGCATGGATCATGCTATCCCAAACAGAACCAAGATGCTATCCTCCAAAAAAGGGAAGCCAATCTGGTGGTCCCCTGCCATAAACAAACTGTACAGCAGAAGGAAAAAATTGTTGCAAAAGAGAGTAAAATCCCATGAGTGGAGGAGCTCCCTAGTCAGCCTCAGTAAGAAGCTGAGATCCCTTATAAGATCATCCAAAGCTAGCTACAAAAACAAAGTCACCACTGATTCTAAGGACAACCACAAAGCATTCTATAGCTATGTCCAGAATCTCAATGGGAACACCCAGATCTGCTCTGAGTTATAGCACAATGGCACAAAAATTACAAAACCAACTGATATTGCCAGCATCCTGGCAGATAGACTCAGTGCTAACTTTAGCCCCCTCACCCCCTAAAGGGCCCATATCTATACAGGAAGAATGCAGAGTCCCTGTAATCACAACTATGCAGGTAAAAGATGCACTCTCTAAAGCCAAAAACACAGCATCCATGGGACCGGACAACATCCAAGTACATGAACTTCAGAACAAACTGGCTCCCCACCTAAGCGTCATGTTCAATCATAGCCTCACATCAGGCTTTGTGCCCACTGAATGGCGTACAGCAACGGTTATCCCACTGCACAAAGTGGGAGCCACCACTGATCCCGGGAACTATCGCCCTATTAGCCTGACGAGCCTGGTCTGCAAGGCCATGGAATGTATCATCATGGAACTCATAAACAAAGACATAGGTAACCTCCAAACTCTGGATCCCACCCAGTTCGGGTTTGTGAAAGGCAGATCATGCCTTTTGAACCTGATTGACTTCTTTGAGGCAATCACCAAAGCCGTAGATGAGGGTAAGGTAGTTCACACAGCCTATCTTGACCTCGCCAAGGCTTTTGACACCATCCCCAGTTCTGGAATTATAGCTAAACTCACTAAACTAGGTATAAATCTCTACATCACAAGATGGGTTGCCAACTGGCTCACTGACAAAACCCACACTGTAAAAGTTGCACACTCCAAATCTGACCTCAAACCAGTGACAAGTGAAGTACCATAGGGTTCAGTCCTGGGACCTCTCCTGTTTGGTATCTATTTCTCTGAAGTACAGGCTAACACAGAAGGCCTCTGGCTAATGAAGTTCACAGATGACTGCAAACTAGGAACCATAGTCGAGTCCCCAAATGATGTGGAAATCCTATAGAAGGGCCTCGCTGAGACAGATGCCTGGTGCAGAGCCATAGCCTCAAGCTCATTGCCAAAAAGTGCATGGTCATCCCCTTTGGTAAAAACTCTGTACCCATGAACTACTACATAGACAGCAGTCTACTTAACACCGAATGTGTGATAAGAGACTTTGGGAGTTGGGACCCAGGTGGACAGTAGTCTGTCCTTTGATAGTCACATCGCCACAGTAGTCAGGAAGTTCTTCTACATGGCACACCTCATCGTAAAAGGGTTCTCATCCAGGAAAAAAGAGGTCATTAACATCTACTCGACACTCATTAGACCCATTATAGAGTACAATGCCCCTTTTGGTATGTACCTCACAAGACATCTACAACAACTGGAAAGGCCTCAGAAATACCTCACAAAGAGGATTACCAGCCTCAAACAGATGCCCTATGCAGACCGTCTCAAAAAACTCCAGCTTTACTCCGTCGCATATCGCCTACTCTGAGGTGATCTCTGCCTAACATATAAAGCTACGTCAAACCCAGTGCTGTTGGACATGCTATACCTAAAGAAATCCCAATCCCTCCGAGCTACACACTCTAGGGACCTAAACCTTGTCACCACAATAAACAGGACATGCTAGAGGGATAGATTCCTGTCCCAGGGACTTCCCATACTCTGGAACAGGCTACCCATTTATGTCAAGCAAAGTTCTTCATTAGCACTCTTCAAGAAAAATCTTGATGAGTGGATGGGAAATAGGAAATACACCCCGGGGGTCACTTCGGTGTCTCTGCTCGACAGTGGCACAGGAAAATAACTTTCTTGGGTGGTGTAAGCCAGGGAACCTTGTTGGCTAGGCTTACATAGGCCCTCAGGCTGATAGCCTAGTAACTACCTATGAACCTAAGGGCAGAAGGCAGTGAATTTGTAGATGAAATACTTAAAAGTTTTTTTTGCTAGCTGCAACCTTTTCATTAGCTACAGCCAGGTCTCTTTAAAATGGAATTATTCATATGACTTTTATTTCTGCAGAGACTGATATTGATTGGTTGTAATGACAGAAGTTTGTGAGGCCTTTTATGGTTGAAATGTTCTGAATTGGGCAGTTTTGGCATTATTGGTTCATATGTTTTGCTTCTTTTCTTACTAGCTATAAATTTAAAACACGGTCTAACAAGTAGTGTTGTATTATACAAGGGATATAATTTAATTATTATATATTATAATTTAATACAATCAAGAAGGTGAATCAAAGAAATTTTGCATGGTCCTAAAAATGTGTGCAAGGGGTTTATGATTTGAAAACAGCCCAAAGATGAACTTAATCAGCTACTCACCAGATGCATTTTCTTTGAATGTGGGTTTTAATGCTGTTTCAATGAATGTGAATGTTTCAAAGTCACACACGTTTTAGTGCTAAGTCTGCTTTCATTGTGAGACTGTATTGCTTTTTTAGCAAATGTCTATCAGTGTTTGTGCTAGAAAATGTGAAATAAGAAGTTATGTACTCACCATAACGTTCCATCTGAGTAGGTATCTTCATTTGTCTGCAACCTTTGGGATACGGATCCGATCTCGGATCTGAGCCGGCAACGTCTACCACAGCATTGATCCGAGCTCCTAGCTCCTCCCTTTACCCATAATCCCCTGCCTACCCTGACTGACCTCAGATCAAGTTTGCCCCATAGCACAGCTGATAAAAGTGTCCCAAAGGGAACAGATGCTAAGAACCTCATGAACGATCATTTTGGTCAGGGGGAAGGAGGGGGGGATGGTTGCAGACAAATGAAGATACCTACTCAGATGGAACGTTATGGTGAGTACATAACTTCTTAATCTGAAGTAGGAACTTCATTTGTCAGCAACCTTTGGGACAGAGTCCCCAGCTACCTAAATCTTGGGTGGCCTTCATGGAAGGATATTCCGGAGCACCGCAGAGCCAAAGCACGCCCTACCTCTGGAGACATCTATTTTATAGTGGCTGATAAAGGTGTGAGATGAAGCCTAAGTGGCTGCGGAACAAATGTCATCTAAGGGAACCCTAGCTTGAAAGGCCGCCGATGTGTCAACGGCCCTAGAAGAATGAGCATGGACTCCTTGAGGTGCAGGCCTTCCCGAGCTCTGATATGCTAAGAGAATACAACTCAAGATCCATCGAGAGAGAGAAACTTTAGAAACTGGCTTTCCGAAATTACTTTTGGCAAAGGAGATAAACAACTGATCGGATTGCCTATGATCAGCAGTTCTATGAATATAAAAACGTAGTTGTCTGTGTACGTCTAAGGTATGCAGCTTGTACTCTCCTTTGTTTTCAAAGTTGGGGAAAAACACTGGGAGATTGATAGATTGTTTAATGTTTGCTTCTGAAGATACCTTAGGTAGGAAGGACGGATTGATCCTGAGGTAAACCCTATCCGGGTGAAAGACCAGATATGGTGATTTGACACAAAGAGCTTGCAATTCCGATACTCTTTTGGCTGAAGTTATGGCCACCAAAAAGGCTGTCTTCCAAGAGAGAAATTTGAGATCAACCGTGGCCGCCGGTTCGAAAGGGGGACCAGTCAAGGCCTGTAAGACTAGGGTTAAATCCCATGGAGGTACCACCTCTTTGACTGGAGGCCTAAGGAGGAAGGTACCTTTGAGGAAGGTCTTACACAGTTTGGAAGTGATAAGAGGGCCAGACTCTTGCCCCACATGATAGTATGAGATTGCTGCAAGTTGTACCTTGACTGTGGAAGAACTAGCCCCCTGGTGAAAGAGAGAGGTTAGAAAATCTAGAACCAATGCTATCGGGGCCGTAAAATGGTCTAAAAGACAGTGTTCTGCCCAGATGGAGAAGCGTTTCCACTTACTCCGATAAACCTTCCTGGTGGAAGGCTTGTGAGCTGCTACAAGAATGGCTTTGACCGGTGATGAGATCCCGGGAGTCCTTATGAGGAGTGGAACTGGAGCAACCAAGCCGTCAGCTTGAGGTTGACCAGGTTCGGAGTCGGAAGATCGAGAGGGTGAGAAATGAGATCCCGGAGGGGATGCAGAATCCATGGTGGATACACTAGGTGAGACCATAGGTAAGGGAACCACGTCTGACGAGGCCAGAATGGGGCAATGAGGATCATCTTGCTCCCCAACTGACTGGCTTTCTGCAATAATTTCAACATCAGGGGAAGAGGAGGGTAAGCATAAAGCAGACCGGGAGGCCAAGCATGAACTAGAGAGTCTCTCGGGGACTCCCCCGGAGGGGGGATCAGAGCGAAGTAATCGTTGCATTTGGTATTTGAAGGAGAGGCAAAAAGATCGCAACAAGGTTGCCCTCATCGGGCAAATACTTGCTCTGCAACTTGAGGGTTGAGAGACCATTCGTAAAGAGTCAGGATAGTACGACTAAGCCTGTCCGCTAGAATGTTGGACCGTCCCGGAATGTGCGTTGCTATGAGAAAGCGGTTGGTGGAAATCGCCCATTCCCACACTCTCATGGCCTCGTGGCAAAGGGGGTAAGACCTGGTTCCCCCCTGTTTGTTGATGTACCAGATGACTGACATGTTGTCTGTCTGTACTGCAATCGTCCCTACTGGGAGAGAGCTGTGAAGTGCCTGCAACGTCAAAAGCACCGCCCTCATCTCTAGGACGTTGATATGCAAAGAGGTCTCTACGTCGTTCCACGTGCCTTGGACTGTCCTGCCTGAAAAATGCCCCCTCACCCCAGGCGAGAAGCGTCCGTGGTCACTGTGTCGACTGGTGGTGGTAGTGAGAAGGGACGTCCCGTGTGGAGATTGGGGGACTGGAGCCACCACACGAGCGACTCTCTGCAAACCTTGCTTAAGGAAATGGGATGAGACAGGGGGTTGCGAGACAGGGACCATTGTACCTGGAGAGTCCACTGCAGGACCCTCATGTTCAACCGGGCCAAAGGCAGCAGAGGGATTGCAGCAGCCATAGATCCTAAAGCCCTCAGGACCAATTCCGCCGAGGGAGTTTGCAGTTGAAGGATGGCCTGCACGTGCAACATCAGGTTCCGAAGCCGATCTGCAGTCAAGAACGCAAGCATCTGTCTGGAATCCAGTCTCGCCCCTATAAAATCCAACACCTGTGTAGGGATCAGAGAGGATTTGGTCATGTTGATGGTTAATCCTAATAGTGGAGCCAGACTGAGGAAATAATCCCTGCATGAACAAAGTAGATGCCTTGTTGGGGCCGTAAGGAGCCAGTCGTCCAGGTATGGAAAGACCTGAATTCCCTGGAGTCTCAGGTGGGCCGCTATTATCACCAGGACTTTGGTGAACACCCTGGGGGCTGAGGTGAGGCAGAAGAGGAGGGCCCTGAATTGAAAGTGACTGGCTCCCAGCCGGAAGCGGAGAAACCTCCTGGAACGCCTGTCCACTAGAATGTGATAGTACGCATCCTTGAGGTCTATGGAGCACATCCAGTCATCCTCCCGCAATAAGGGGAGGACGGATTGCAACGTGACCATTCGGAACTTTTCTTTGGGTACCGCCAGGTTTAGGAGAGAGAGGTCGAGGATGGACCTCAAGTCCCCCGTCTTTTTTGGCACCAGAAAGAACCTGGAGTAAAACCCTGATCCGATTTTATCTGGGGGGACGGGCTGGATGGCTCTTTTTTGCAGAAGCTGCTGAATTTCTGCAGCAGCCGCCTCCCTCTGACTGGGTGGTACGTCGGGGAGGCCTCTGATTCTGGGGGTTACGATAAAGGGAATTTGGTAACCTCTGGATATAATACGAAGCACCCAGTGATCCGTTGTTATGGACTCCCACACTGCTAGGTGCCTCGAAAAACGCCCCCCGACTGCCTCCAGAGTGGAGCAGCCGGGCAACCCCTCAGGGGTTCTGCGTGGGCCTCTCAGAGAACGGTTCTCTTGTCCCAAAATTCCTGGGACCCCCTCTGCCTCTGGGGCGGCGTCCTCCCTGTCCTCCTCTGCCACGAGAGGACTGGTCGTTCTGAGCAGACTGGGATTAATGTGATTTTCGGAACCACATCTTCTTCTGTCCCTTTTGGTTCTTGGAAAAGGACCTCTGGGGCGCAGAGAAGCGGACTCCGATGGCAGACAAAGTCTTCCCGTCTTTCTCGCTCTGGACAAGAGTGTCGCGAACGGTTTTGCCGAACAGTGCAGAACCATCAAAAGGGGCATTCGTGAATGACGCCTTAAAGGGTTCCGAGAAGTCACAGTGACGGAGCCAGGCCTGTCTCCTCATGACAAGCCCGACTCCGCCTGCTCTAGCGGCTCCCTCCGTAGCATGAGACAACAACCGCATTGAGGTGTTAGAAATAGAGCGGAGGCTGGCCATTCGGGAGGAGTACAGATCCTTGTCTCCCTCCGACATGGACCCTGGGGGGGAAGCAGCGTATTCCTTAATTAGATCCCGCTGCATCCGAATAACGTGTGCCATGCAGTTCAAGGCCCTCATAGAGAAGGTCACTGAACTGAAGGCCTGCTTTCCAAGACGGTCCATTGCGCGAGACTCCTTGCTCGGAGGATGAACCGTGGGGCTCTCCTGAGCCAACTCTTTCTTGGTGGCTGCAGCCACCAACATGGCATCCACAGGGGGACCTCTGCTCCAGTGTGATCTCTCTGCAGGGGGGCTCAAAATTTTGTCTGGGCACTTGGGGATAGGCTCTACGGTGTCCGGTTCCTTCCAAGCCCTAGTGGATATGAGATCCACCAAGGGGTCGGGTGGGGGGGACACCCAAGAGGTAGATGGTCCTGCCTCAAACGCCTCAAGGAATACGGACTCATCAGAGGAAGCCTTGGGGGCAGACCACCCACCCCTGATTTTGAGCATTTCCATGATGTCTCCGAAGGAGACATCCTCGGGGGGTGACCTAGGGGAGCCTTCCCCTTCATCTAAGTCTGTATCTTCGGTGAGACTCTCAGGGGAGTCTATGTGCCTCCTTTTGCACTTTGCCTTGTGAGGAACCTCCTCGGGGGGGCTGTCCGAGGAGTCCTCACGGGCTGTATCTTGTTCCACTGGAACTCCTAGAGGCGCTGAGGTAGGCTGCCCCGAAGGCCGGATGAGGGGAGCCAGGACCAGATGAGAAGGAGTGCGAGAGGGAGCCGAAGCCAGGACTGGAGGCCTGGAAGCACTCGACAGTGCCCTCTCCACCACAGCGAAAGCCAAGGGGGAGCCGCTCTCTGACGGATCCGAGACCCGACTCCCACTCGGATCCGAAGCGGGGATCGGACCCGGCGCCGAGAATGTCGAATCCGAGGGACCAGTGTGCTCCGACCGGGACGGAGCCGAAAGTACACCGCATCCTTCGGATCTGAAGCTCGGCCCACGGCTCCGAGAGGTCAGATCTGACAAACTCGAGGGAGCCGTCGGAGCCGACGTGCCCAGCACAGTCGGCTCCGACCCACCCCCGGATCCCACGTGGCTCGGCTCCGAGCGCTCCGAACCCGGAATGCGGGTCGGAGAAGGAGCAATAGGGGCGAAAAAAGGGGTCAAGCTCCCCCCCGGAGGGGGGGGAGGCAAGAGCACTCCCATCTGCATCTGGGCCTGGATGAATCTCCTCATCATCCAGTCCATGTCCACATCTGACATGCTAAAGGTGGACCTCGAAGAGGTCACCGAGGCTGACCTGGAGTGCCGCCTCGATGACCTCGACGGGGACAGGGTCACCTCCTCCTCGGGTCCCGGGGAGAAACAAGGGGATCGGATCCGAGGAGGAGGAGACCGAGAAGACCTGGACGGAGAAGCCCTCTTGGCGGGCGGGGCCGATGAAGAGTCCTCGGCCCGCCACTTAAGGTGCTTCTCCCTCTGCTTCTCTTTCCTGGACTCCCTATCCTCCGGAGCCGAAGCGGGAGGTTGAGTCCCGGTCGGAGGAAGGGAGGCAGGAGTGATCGCTACCGGGGGTAGCGGTTACCGAAGCACCGGAGGCCAAAGCAGAGTCTGGGGGTAAAAGGCCCGCCAGAACCAGCTTTGACCTCCGATCCTTAAGTGCCCTGGGGCTGAATGCCGTGCAAATCGCGCAACCCGAAGAGAGGTGTTCAACCCCAAGGCACCTAACGCACCAAGTGTGGCCATCAGCCAGTGAAAGCTTGTGACCACACTCAGTGCATTTAGAAAAAATGGCTTTAGGGGCCTCCGACATAACTAAAGTAAGCACACTCACTAGGCCCCTACACTCAAGACACACACACACGCTACGACCAGCGGGGAGGGAGGAAAAAATTTAAATTAAAATTTAAGCTAGAAATAAGAAGTTTTAGCGTTAAGGGTAAACCTAACACTCACACACAACCACTCAAGCAGGGAAGAAAAAAAAAACTTTTTTTTTCTCACAAAATGGCCAAGAGCTCTGAAATCTAGCTGTTGCTTGAAAAGCGGCAAACTAGATCTGAGGTCAGTCAGAGTAGGCAGGGGATTATTGGTAAAGGGAGGAGCTAGGAGCTCAGATCTATGCTGTGGTAGAAGTTGCTGGCTCGGATCCGAGATCGGATCCGTATCCCAAAGGTTGCTGACAAATGAAGTTCCTACTTCAGATTAAAAGTTTTAAATTGAATCCAAATATCTGTAATCATTGTAGAAGTAAAGCAGAAAGCAGTATGCACACTGAGAGTTTTGAACAGTGTTTATGGCAACTGGGGAGAAACAGACAAATAATGGGACACTGGAATAGCTGCATGGGTGGGGAGGGGGTTGAACCAAATGCAACATATACGTACCACCACCTGTTTGTTTACAAAAAAGCACTGCCTATACCCATTCCTTTTCTGAACCTCTTATGCCTCCATACTGTGAACTGTTGTTTCACAGACCTCTACACTTCTTTGGCCACATATACTGACCCTTATTTATCAGTTTCCTTCTTCATTCTCCTCTTTTGTGTGGATTTAATGATTGCTTGATGTTTCATTCCTTGTTTAAATTTCTCTGCTCTCTTGATTTCATTTAATAATGACAAGTTTACGCAACTTCAAATAAAATCTTAGGATGTACTCTTTATCTTACACTGGATTTTTTGTTACCCTCTACATCATTCTTTGGCCCTCTACCCACATCCCCACATCCATCTCTGGGTCTACCAGCCCCCTGTTAACCCTCCTGGACTTTCTGCAGTAGGGATGGGGCTGGAGGGAAAGTTAAGGGTGCCCTGGAGAACTGGTAAACTTACATCCACTAATGGGGTTTCTTTATGACGTTCCCCATTTCTTCCCCACACCATCTCTTGTGTTCGCCAGCCATCATCTGAGGGTTACTCCCCTCTTTGGACCACATGTCTCCTCAGGAAGTGTCACAAATGAATAAATGAATGCCATACCTCCTGGGATGGGCCTGCCTATTCCTCGCTGCCAGCACCTCAGAGGATCTTAACACTGAATTCTGTGCCATAATGCATTGGTTCATTCATATGCATATTTTAATTTTACTTGTGTATATACCTAGTTTTCTTAAGATCTGTCCTAAACAAGTTACACATTATAAGATACCTCAGATTATGAATGTTTTATGTTAATGTACTAGTATAAACTGTGTTTGCCTTTTTAAGACGCTATTGCTTAGGAAAGTTTTATTTATTGTTGTAAATTGCATTTGCCATGCAACTCCAGTGTCTATGGAATAGTCTATTTGCCTGATTAGCACATAACAGTAAATAATAAAAGAAAACACAGCACAAAAAATGCAATGTACTAAAGGCATAAATAGATAAACCACCATGCAAAAACATAATGAATTGCATAGCAATACTTCCTTAACCTGGAGCATTTGGTTATTTACTTTTCAGAGATGGACCTGCTTTCACATTTATAACGGACTGAGTATGTACCATGACAAGAAAGTGTGCATCTCTACAGAGACTGTTGTGTCTACATGTAAACTAGGCATGCATTTTGCATAAAGCTATGCTTGGTTTCTCCCATCACAACAGTTTGTTGTGGGATCATTCTGCAGTGCTATTCCAACTTGGATCATATTAGTTCATAGTTACCTTTAGGCATCAACAAACACTATAGTCTCTGGAAATCCCCTGCTCAAAGGTGAAAGCCAGCTAAAGTGTGCTATCTTGTCATAAGAATTTTTAAGTTTAGCAAAGGAACTGCAGCTTCTGCAGCACTGTTATGTAGCTAATATATAAAATGGGTAAAATTACTCTGACTGCATGTAAAATCCCTACAACTAACACTATTTCTGTCCAATTAAAATTCAAATATTCCTCCAGATATGCTGAAAAAAAAGTTCTGATTCTCAGTTCACAGAACTAAATTATGTGGATGACTGTCAAGAAGTAGTTTTCATCATTTCATCAACACTGCTGTGATTCTCCTAACTCTGTTACCACAATGGAATACCTTTAAACCACTGAAATACATTTCATGTTGTAATGTAAAACAAATTCGTACTTGCATTGCAAATGCCAGACTTAGCTTTCCGGGGTCACTCCTTATTAAGAAACAAGAACTGACAATTTCAAGGAATCTGCTATGAGCTCTCGTTGGCTCTGTGGTATAGAGGAATGAAACCCTGACTACACCCCAGATGGCCCAGGTATGAAGAGTGTTCATGTTACAGAAAAAGTTGGCCATGGAGGGATGAGAATAAGGGTGCAGCACAGCCTTGCGCATCTCAAGGGAAGGGGTTGGTTCAAGTCTATCTGAAGGACTGACTTCTGCTGATGAGACCTCAGTTGTTCCTCTGTACATGAGGGGTGGGATGTGGATGTGTGATTCTGCCAAGAAATGCATCTCTCGCCAGTAAGACAGAAACCTAAACACCTACACCTGAATTTGTTGATTATAATGGAGAACTCCAAATCATTTTATGCTACAGTGAATTCCTTCACTTCATTCCTTCTGCTGGGCTTCCGGATTATGTTTATCTTTATAGGCGTCCTGACCCCCTTAATTCTACTAACATTCTTTAGACTTCTTTATTAACACATTTATTGAATTATCTCTTAAGGCATAGGAAAAAAAAACTTGTTAACCAGAGCCAGATCTAGCACTAGATGACTTAGGCATTCAACTAGTGCCCACTGGCTGGGAGGGGGCCCCCGGTAGCTGGGAGGGGACCCGCTGGCCAGCAGGCTGTCAAATTTAGTTTTTTAATTTAAAAAGTATGTTTTTTAAGTGCATTCTTTCAGAATGCCCTCTGCATCTGGTTGCACACACCTGTTACATCTGTGTGTGTACCATTACACTGACCTGTCATTTACTTCTTCAATTCCATTTTCCACAAAATTTTAATTCAAGATGAGCTGATACTTCACTCACTGGAATTTGATTCTTCTATAGCACAGATACAGGTGTGTGTGTGTGTGTGTGTGTGTGTGTGTGTGTGTGTGTGTGTGTGTGTGTGTGTGTGTGTGTGTGTGTGTGTGTGTCTGTGTGTACATACTCCTGTATGCCCTAGTTAGGTACCTTAGTAAGAGTAAACAAGAGCCTGAATCCTCTACCCCAACTACCAAGCTGCTAAAAAATGTGAGTTTCAAGTGCATTTTCAAGGAATTGTAAGCTTCAAGGGAAACGTTTACTGCTACTCATGCTAACTCTGTTTACAAAGTCAACTGTTTTGTTTAGCAAATTATATCACTATTGTGTTCTAAAATTTAAAAGTG
This sequence comes from Protopterus annectens, assembly GCF_019279795.1. Taxonomy (NCBI): domain Eukaryota; kingdom Metazoa; phylum Chordata; order Ceratodontiformes; family Protopteridae; genus Protopterus; species Protopterus annectens. The sequence continues at coordinate 641,047,252 of NC_056729.1, read as the reverse complement.
TTGTTAGTAGCACAACAGGTAGCATGCTTGCGTTTGATGCAGAAGGCTGTGGGTTCTACTTCCACAACATGTAGATAGATTGCTAATACTGTGTTGTACTTTAAGGGTGGGGTGGGGTGAGGATGTGGTCCTGAGTATGTCCTCCTTTGGACGATATGCCTAGTAACTATGAACCTGTTGTTGGTTTGTTATCTGTTTCCTAGTGCAGTATTACCAACTTACCATTTTTTATGTAACATAGGCAATCTATTCTTCAAGGGCAGTAGGTACTGAATTTGTAGATGAAACACTGAAATATAAAGTTGTTTGCTATCAGCAACCTCTTCATTAGTTACAGATCTCTTTAATGTGGAATTATTGAAATGACTTTTACTTCTGCATTGGTTTTTGCATATTGACTGATACTGGTGGATTCTAATAACAGAAGTATGAGTGGCCTGTTATGGCTGAAATGTTTTGAATTGGACAATTTTGGCATTATTGGCTCATATGTTTTATTTCATTGCTTACTGGAAAAATGTTTAAATTTACAAATTTAAAACACACTCTAACAGGTTGTGCTGTATTATACAAATAATATAATTTAATACAATCAGGAAGGTGAATTAAAGAACACATGCATTATGCATGGTCCTAAAATGTGTGCAAGGGGCCTATGATTTGAAAACATCCCAAAGATAAACGTTATCCACCATTGGCCAGATACATTTTCTTTGAATGTGGGTTTCAATACCATTTCAATGAATGTGAGTTTCAAGGGCAGAGTTTTTAATGCTAATCCTGTTTTCACTGTGAGACTGTATTGTTTTGTTTATCAAATATCTATCAGTGTTTGTGCTATAAAATTTGAAATAAAAGTTTTAAATGAAATCCAAATATCTGTAATCTTTGTAGAAGTAAAGCAGAAAACAATATGCATACTGAAAAGTTTGAACAGCGTTTACGGTCACTTGGGAGAAATAGCTAAGTAATGGGATACTGGAATGGCTGGGGGAGGCACTGTGTATGGGGGAGCCCGGATCCATTACCCTGCCTAGGACCACAGTTGACCATGATCTGGTTCTGTTAACATACTCATGGTTACATACATTATACATCACATATATAATTTTATACTTATTCTTCTTTCGGCTTTTCCCAGTTAGGGGGTCGCCACAGCGGAACTCCGGTCCGCTAATGATTGGCTGTACATTTTTTATGGGTGTCAAGGTGCCAGCTCAATGCCCAACCTTCAACGAAGGCACGCCCATTCTATACATGTCTTTCGAACGCTACTCAACCACGGGGAGGACATGCAGACTCCACACAGAAGGAGCTCCAGCCGAGAATCGAACAGGATAACCTCTTGCTGTGAGACAACAATGCTACTGCTGCACCACCGCGGCTTTCTATATACTTTTATACTGTTTGTGTCTTTCGGCTTTTCCTGGTTAGGGGTTGCCACAGCGGAACTCCGGTCCGCTAATGATTGGCAGTAGATTTTTTACGTGCCAAGTTTGCCAGCCCTGACGCACAACCTTCAACGAAGGTATGCCCATTCACGCATGTCTCCACACAGAAGACGCTCTAGCTGAGAATTGAACGACCCAACGTCTTGCTGTGAGGTGACAATGCTACTGCAGCACCACCATAATTTTATACTAATGTCATTAATTTAGCATTGCATAAATTGTTCAATTCCTGCCTTCCCTTAAACCTCACTCTTCCTCTAAAACATTATTCTGCATGTATTGTTCCCACAATGTCCATTTTTTCTTTGTAATTTGCTCCTACTCTTATCTAACAATCTCACTTCCAGTTCTTTTATCTGTATTGTAACATTCTCTACTTCAAATACAGTTAGTTTTGACTCTGATTTACATTTTCCGGTAACTGCTTTTTTGGCAGCCACTAGAATTAAACTTTTCTCTTTATTAAAAACAACCTGCTAAATCACAATTAAAGAAATTTTCTGTATACTCTGGTGCACTCTCTTACTTGACCTACATAGATTAGAGCAATAAATGCACTTGAATCATGAACTTATCCAAAAACAGGTTCTCTAATAAAGAAGTTTTTTTGCTTCATTCGTCAGCCACCAATTTGAGTAAATTATCATGCTTTCAGTACTATGTACAAAGACATTTATTTATTTATTTGTTTATTTTACATTTGTTGACTGGGATAGTCCAACTGGATACATGTCCATTTTCAGCGAAGGCCCGGGGAGAAAAGCTCCAACATAGATACATTAGAGAAATGTTACATATAGTAAAATATTTATGAGAAAAAATTTAAAGACTTGTTAAATCTTGCTAGATATAGCTATAACAAATACAGAAATTCTATTATAGACTTTTCTTTTTACAGACTTGTTCAAACATGCTAGCTTAAGATACAACAAATACAGATTATGAGTTTAGTTTCTATCCATAGATTCTGTTGTGATTACAGGACCCATACCTCAGGTAAACATTTAAAAAATGACGTTCATCATAATAAAGGCATCTTTTTATAGTCATATTCAGTCAACAAGTATAGAGTTAGATCATTTCCATAATTAAAAGGTTTAGTTTCTCTACTAGAGTGAGCCAGAGGATGTTAGTACCCTAGTTTAAAGGAAGGAGCTAATCAGGGCTGGAGCATGGGCATAGCCAATGTGATTTGAAATGAAGTTTAAGACTCTTTTTGAATTGGGCAAGAGTAAGGTTGGGAGGGAGTTCCATATTTTCCCATACTTGTCTTGCTTTGTGATTGTTTCCAGCCCCTCATACAAGAACCTAACAGGGTCTCTACCCGCTTTGCTCCCCACCCTGCCCCCTATTCCCTCCCGCCCCCAGTGGTCCCACCTTTATTGCACTCAAACCCCTCCCATCTTTCCAATAGCCAACCACAGCGCTATCCCAACACTACCTCCTCCATATTCCCTCTACTATCACACCTCAACTGACATGTACAAGCATACCTTTCCTTTGCTCACTGCATGCACTCTCCTTGCATATCTTACATCCTACCAAAGCTCCATCATTCCCCCACTCAACCACTACCACTGTACTACTACTCACACCACCACCCATGTCTCACCCATACTCAGCTCCCCTCCCACCAGCTCAAGAACCATCCCTATGCACCCCCCACATATTCTACCAACTATATTACTCAAACGTAAAGCACCCCTACAATTTAACATAGTAACCCTCCCACCATACCTATTACCCACAGAGAACAATCATAACATTTCCCTTATAAACAAACACATTCAAAAACTGAGAAAACTAATAATCTCATGCATATAAAAACTAGCCCTAAGTGGAGACATCCACCCCAACCCTGGCCCTACCATCTCCAACCCCAATCCTCATAATCAGACTAGAAACCACAACTTCTCCCATATTACAGCCAATAGAAAGCCAAGTGACTTCCTTCTACTAAGCCTAAATATTAGAAGTATATCCAACAAAGTCCATGAACTCCATGCCACCATAGACTTATACTCCCCAGATATAGTCGTCCTGACAGAAACCTGGCTAAAACCTCACATTACCAGTGAGCAAATACTCCCTACAGGTTACGGCATACTAAGAGTAGACCGGCTAAACAAAAAAGGAGCTGGTGTAGCTATAATATTTAAACAGCATATAAACATCCAGATCTTAAAATCATCAGCTCCACAAATAGGCAATGAAGAAATAATATATACCAACCTCAAAATTAACCAAAACAAAACCATCAACATAATTGGATGCTGCTTCCCACCTGGTCAAAAAATCCCTCCACTAGAAAACCTCCTCAGCTGGTCTACCCACCATCTCCTCCAAGAAACTATCATCTTAGGTGATTTCAATATTGACTGGCAATCCTGTTCTGGCAACAATCCAACCCATCATGTACACCTTCATGGCTTCACCCAACTAGTCCAGTCACCAACAAGGATAAATAAAAACTCCAGCAAGCACACTACCCTGGATTGGATACTAGTCAGTAAGAACCCCCAGTCATATATAACAGGCTGCTTATCAGATAGCCTCAGTGATCACTCCCCAACATTCCTACTAAAAAAAAATACCTGTACCAAGCTAAACCTGTCATCTATCGTCAAATACGTAAAAAAATAAACTTTAACCCACTCACATTCATCTCATCCCTCAAAGAATGTAACTGGCATGCTCTAAAGTACCTCAGTCTAGATGACGCAGTTGAATTTTTTAATACTACCTTCCTGAACATCCTTAATTACCGTGCCCCCATAAGATTTTCCAGAACCAAAGCACAACCCTCCCCATGGCTACAGAAAACCACTAAGTCAGAAATGAAAAACAGGGATAAAGCCTGGGAGCACTGGCGCAAAACCAAAACCCCCGCAGCTAGATAGAAATTCCTAGAACTACGCAATAGAGTCAAAAAGCTAATAAAACGGGACAAATTCCAAAACTACCAGTCTGCCCTAGACTCCTCACAACACAGCCCCAAACAATTCTGGTCCTCCATAAACTCCATCCTCCACCCAGGTAAAGTCAGTACCCCTCCTCCTAACATCCCTCGCTCCTCAGAAAATATTGCTACCTCATTCAACACACACTTCACCCAAACCATACTATCACTAGCTAAACAACACAACCCCTCCTCCAACCCACACCTTCAACTAGTAATCTCCCCACTGCCTTCTCTTTTTCTCCTGTACCTACCTCCAACATAAAAAAACTCTTAACTAAACTTAAACCCACCAAATTAGCAGCAGACAACCTCCCAAGTGAATACCTACAAATCGCAGCTGATGCTCTAGCCTACCAAGTATCCATCTTGATTAACCGATCTCTGTCAGAAAGTTACGTTCCCACATTGTGGAAAGTGTCACATATAATTCCCCTCCACAAAGGCAGACCCTCTGCAGAACTAACCAATTATCGCCCCATAGCTATTCTCTCTCCACTCTCCAAAATACTAGAGAGATGCATACACTCTCAGGTCTCACACTACCTCCTTACTAACAACCTCCTTTCCAGTACTCAGCATGGTTTCCAACCAAACCATAGCACCACCACTGCCTTACTCTCCTTTACTAACACTATCCTTCAGCATAAAAACAATGGCTATCTCTCCTCTGCTACTTTCCTAGACCTATCTAAAGCATTTGACATGGTCCCACACAAACAACTTATCTCTGTCCTCAATAACCTATCCTTCTCACAATCAGTCATCAACTGGTTTCAGAGTTACCTGTCTGACCGCCAACAATCCGTTGTATGGCAGAATGACATATCTCCCCAACTACCTGTCTCCATAGGGGTTCCCCAAGGATCCATCCTTGGACCCCTACTTTCTCTGTTTACACCAATAATCTAGCCTCTGCCACCAAACATGGCACACTCATCCAATACACAGATGACTCGACCATCATCTGCTCAGCCCAGTCCCTACCCAAACTGCAAAAAGTCACACAGGAAGCCTTTTCCTCTGTTGAAACATGGTTATCCGATGCCCAATTAATACTCAACCCAAACAAAACTAAACTACTCATCTTCCAACCCATCAAACATACTCAAAACAACTCTCACTTTAACATCACAGCAAAAGACAACACCACTATATACCCAACGGAACACACCAAATTGCTAGGAGTGGAAATAGACAATAAACTAAAATTTGACATTCACATATCCATGACCATAAAAAAAGTCCAAAAAAACTAGGAGCATTATACAGAAATAAACAATTTCTCACCAAAGCAGCAAAGATTTCAATAGCAAATTCCCACCTTATCTCCACCCTACTTTATGCCTCTCCAGTATATACCAACCTAAGGCAATGTGATCTAAACAAGCTAGAGACCTGCTACAACAAAATCGCCAAATTCGCCACAGGGGCATCCTACCGTAGTCACCACTGTCTCTCACTTGCTGAACTGGGCTGGCTTGAACTCCCTCACCTCCTTCAGTGGTATCAACTCTCACTCGCCCACAAACTAGTAAACCATCCACTAAATGTCCCATCCCTCCAGAATCTACTCCAACCCTATTGCACCACCAGACCACTAAGATCCAGCAACAAAAATCACTTGCAGATCACTAAAGCCAATAACTCTGCTGGTGAAGCACTATTCTCTTGTGCCATAGCCAAATTATGGAACTCACTCCCACCCACAATTACCTCCGTACCATCATGCACCAACTTCAAAACTTTATTAAAAGCGCACCTAAAACATGCTGGCTATGCCCTTGCAACTCCCACTCTAATATCATCCACCCCATCCAACTACTACCTTTTTCACCTCCACTAACTACCTTGATGATAGCAAGCTCAGATGCTCATAAGCCTAGTACTTATTATACAGCAGGAACTTCTCATTGTTACATTTGTTAATGCCTGTTATGTACTTCACAGATAAAGATTCTAGTTGTCTACTGATGTACTATGTTCTTCAGCTGTAAATATGTTGTAAGTAATTTCTATGTTAAATTGTTAATCGCTATGTAATCCAATGTAACTACTGTCTGTTTATTTTACTGTGGAGCTTTTCTCCCCGGGCCTCCGCTGAAAATGGACCCACGTCCAGTCGGACACTCCCGGTCAACAAATTTAAATAAATAAATAAATAATATTTTACCTATGGCATTAGCGAATAGAGAATTACTAGCTGAATTATAGGATTTGATTGTTTGGACAAGCAGTCTATTTGACGAGCGGAGTGAGCCTAGATTGCTATATGGGATGATTATATTTTTCAGTGCAGGGGTGTTGTCTGGTTGTTTGAGAATTTTAAATGCTTCTATAAGTTGGTTTTGCTGGAGGAGGCTTGGCATGTTCTATCCAGCCAAGGTTTTTTAAGTTAAGGCAGTGGTGTGTCCTATAGGACATGCCAGTTGCAAATCTGGCAATATGATTATAGCAACTGGAGAGTTTAAGGTCAGATTTGCTAAGGTTAGTAAACATGGGAGAGGCATAAAGAAGGGTAGAGAGAAAATGAGAGCGGGCAATGGTTGCTCTAGTCATTGGAGTTAGGAAGGATTTTATCCTATACAGTGACCCAAGTTTCTTGTTTATGGATTTAATGGTTAGGTTAACATGAATGTCAAATATAAGATTGTTATCAATAGTTACTCTTAGTAGTTTTGTATAGGGGTCTGGGGAGATGATAGTGCCGTTGTTAGATTTTATGGTAGAGGATGTTGTTGAGGATTTACAAGTGGGAGAGAAAAGTAGTAGTTTGGTTTTGTTTGGGTTTAAGATCAGGTGACGATCAGAGAGCCAGTTTTCAACTATGGTGAATATATACGGGGTTGTTGATAGTAGGTTTATTGGAGAGGTGTCAGAACATACCAGTGTCATCTGCATACTGAATGCAGGTAGCATCTGGGATGACTGTGTGGAGATCATTAATAAAGACTGAAAAGAGAGGCGGTCCTAATATGGAGCCTTGAGGAACTCCTATGGTATTAGGTAACAGGCAAGAGAGCTTGTTCTGCCATAGTACTGCTTGTTGTCTACCAGTGAGGTAGGCATGGAACCATTAGATAGCTTGGTTATCTAAGGATAAGGTTTTCAGAGTGTGGATGAATAGCTGATGGTTAACCATATCGAAAGCTTTGGACAGGTCCAGAAAGAGGGCTGAAGATATTTTATTGTTATTCCGATTTTGGTTAATTACATTGGTAAAAGAGAGGAGGGCAGTAAATGTAATGTGGTGGGGTCTAAAACCATGTTGTGAGTTGGTCAGGAGTTTATTCTGAATGAGATAGTATAGGAGTTGTTTGTGCAAGCACTTCTCCATGATTTTGGCAAGTGGTGACAATATGGCTATCGGTCTATAGTTAGATAGTTCTGTAGATGTGCTGTCTTTATGGAGTGGTATAACATAGGATATTTTCCAGATTGAGGGGGTGGTGGCTTCTGTTAAGGTTCTGTTGATTAAGATAGAGATGGGGTATGCTATAGCATCTGCAGCTTTTTGCAGGTATTCAGCTGGGAGAAGGACAGCTGAGAGGGTAGTTGGCTTTAGTTTTTTCAGCAAGGATCGGATGAGGGATGTAGAGACTGGTTGGAGGTTAAAAGAGAGTAGAGAGTTGGGTATAGGATCACTAACTGTAGAGCCACTAGGAGTTAATTGGCTGGCAAGGGACTGGATAGTCTCTGTAAAGAAACTATTGAAGATATTTGCCACTTCTTCAGAACTTTTATGACAGGATGCTGTCGGGGTAGGAGTGGGGGATTGACCTGGGTGGAGAAGATTGTTTATACCGGCCCAAAACTTTTGAGGGTTGTTTTGATGTTTCTGTTGTAGATGGCAATAATAGTTTTGTTTGTCAAGTATGATGGATTTTTTTGTCTCATTCCTTAGCTGCTGGAAATTAATGTGGTCTAGGGGGGCTTTAGTAGTACGCCATTTGGTCCATGCTTTATTTCTGAGTATGGTTGTAGATTTGGAGTCTTTTGAAAGCCATGGGGCAATTTTTGTTTTAGTTCTAATTGACTGTTTCGGAGCATGAGAATCAAGTATGTTTAGGAGTTTAGTATTAAAGTAAACAACAGCCTCATCAAGGAGAAGGTGTTTTAGATCTGACCAATTACATGATTTGAGTTCAGTTTGGAATTTTGTGAGGTTGAAATTCTTGCTTCTGACAGAACTGTAGGTGGGCAGATGGGTGCTGACTGCCTTATATTTAATTATGTATGTAATGAGGTGGTCACTAAGGTCATTGGGGAGGGTCCCTGACATGTACATATGGGGAAGACTATAAGTATCCAGTCAAGGATACTCTCTTTTTGTTAGGTTTATCTATTCTGGTGGAGGAAGATATGGCCTGTGAAAATCCATGGAGGTTAATACAGAGGGGGAGTCTGATGAACATGAGTTCCAGTCAATATTAAAATCCCCCAAAACAATAGGTTCTTGAGGGTAGTTGGTAGATTTCCAATTAAGAATGTCCTCCAGGGTGTCAGAGTTGTTGCTGGGGGGGGGATGTAAATACCAATTATGTTTAAACGTTTGTGTGTATTAAGCTGTAGTTTGGTAGACAGTATTTCAGCATTGGAGACATGGGATGGTTGAATGGGATCGATTGTAACGTTAAGTGTGCTTTTATATAGCACAGCTACCCCGCCTCCCTTTCTATTAGTACGATCAGCCCTGAGTATATTATACCCAGGTGGCAAGATCTCATTATCTTTGGTTGATGGCTTTAGCCAGGTTTCTGTTAGACACAGTATATCAGGGAGATAAACTGCTAATAGGGCATGTAGGTTATGTACCTTGTTGTTTAGGCTTCTTATATTCAGATGGCAGGTCAGGAGGGAGTTAGATGGCCTGTGCATAGATAGTGGGCTAGTAGTGCCTGGGGCAGAGGATGGTCTTGGGTTAGGGTGGATGTCTCCATCCCTTTACATTTTTTCCTTTGTTAGCTAATAACTTAATGAGTTTATATAACAGCTTTTGGTAGTATTTGGATTTAGGGTGAACTTGTTTTGACTTATTAAGCTGTGGATGACAACTGCTTGGATACTTAACTTTTTTCAGTTTACCATATTCTAGTGAAGTTTACATCCTGTCAGCTTCACTTTTTAAGCGATTAATAAATTGTGTTTTAACAGTCTGAAGCCTGAAGCTGTGGACGACACCCAAGGTTTTTTTTCTTTGTTCTTTGTCTACCCTCGGTGTCTTTAGTAGTGGTGAGGAGAATTATTTCTTATTAAGATAAAGGTTGCTTGGGGTTGTTGTGTTAGAGGCTGGATCGTAAGTAGAGTGTTCTGCAATGAATGGGGCTAAGGGGGTGCTGGTTTGGTATTTAGGGTAGTGGAACCCTAAGCATTGCTGGTTTTCATAAATGAGGTATGGTATAATTATAAGGGGTAGGATGAGAGATAGGGTCTTGAGTTTTACAGTTAAAATAGTGGGCGAGAAGGTAGTCATTGCCGTAGAGGGATATTACTGGTATAATTGGTAAATAGTGTGAGGAGCAGGGGGGACTGATATTTAGGCAATGTCTTTGTTTGGCTAGGATATGGAAGGGGTGTGGTTCTATTATTTTAAATGTAGCAGTACTGGGAGCAGGTGGAATTTGGCGGCAGGGTGGGGCGCGTAGCGAGCCCGAGCGCAGAGAGGATGAGTGGAGCTAAACCAACACCAAAAACTTTCCAAGGGCCAGTGAATACAAAGTAAGTGTTTTAGTGGAAATTGCAATACTTATATGTGGTTCACAAGCATTTAATTATTCCATCTACCTACAGTTAAGGTAATTTGCTATTTACGCCACTGCTGTCTAGGAGTGTTGCTCTAATCAGTGGGATTAGGTGGTAAACTACCGTGCTGTAATTGTCCCAAACTGGGTATTGCATATGCTAGTTATATAAATCCAAGTTTTGACTTTCTTTTTTTCCAGATTTTAAATGTTTTAGTTAAATGTTTTTATTCATATAGGATGGCAAGGGCTTAACAGTTTTGCCTTCCTTTTAGGTTTATAAAGGTCTAGACATACTTCTGTTTTGTACATGGTTTACATGACAATTCTACTTGTATTTCTCCAGGAGTTGGCTTTGAGGATTAAGCAGTGAGCTGTTTCCTGAGGTCCAGTAGTGCAAGGTATGATTCACTCAGCCTCCATTGCCTAACTGTGTTTCTTAAGCAAGTCACTTAACCAGACACCACTCCTGGGTTGAGTCTGAAAAAGGTCCATTAGATCAGTCCTCTACCCTGAAAAACAAATACAAATTAAATAAAGTATTTGCTGTCATAGGATATGTTATAAATATGTGTGTATCTTTAAAATATCAGTGGCTTTTGTATCTAACAGATCCCCAGATGTAAGGCATGTGGTCTGGATTCCTGTACTGAACTGATCAGTCTATTGGTAAACATGTTTGGAGCAAGCATCCTTTTAACTCACCGCTAGACTGTATTTTAAGATAACAATATATGGTGTTAGAAGCAATCATCAAGTAAGTTGTCTTGTTTTTTGTTTGAAAAATGATGAAGTGCAACTGCAGCCAGCAGGAACACTCTCTTTCTAGGATAATTGCCTGTAACCAAGGAGTTTGAAGAGACTCAGTATTCTTCAGTTCTGCATGCTGTATGAGAGGAAGCCCTAGATGTTTGTAATATGTTTGAGTTTCAAGAAAGATGAAAGGGAAGTTGTGCTGTGATGAGACAAAAGTTCCATAGTTACTTTGGGCTAAAGGAAAATTTGCCATATATGCATCATTTGTTCTTTATGATGTAAAAAGGGTCTCATATGGTCTATAGATGCTTATAGTGAAGGCTATGAATTTGGACAGTTACATAGTTTATTAGTGTAAGACAGGAGGATCATGTCTGATGACAGTAATGAGCAGACAAGAGGCAGAATTTTGAGGATATTGAGTAGCAAATTGTTAAGATGATCAACTTTAATTCTGAATAAAATATATTACCATGTGCAGAGTTGCTGAGTATCATTAGATCATACTGGTTAAAACAGTCCCAGAATGGTTTGAAACATGTAAATTGCCTACAAGAAAGAGAAAGTCAAACAATAAAAGGAGAACAGAAATGAGCTGTGAACATTTTGGGAAGCAAAGAAAGCAAGAGAAACATACTTCTGATAAAATTAGTAAAATATGTGGCCACAAGGATGATAAAAAGACATGTGTCACCATAAATCAAGTGTGTAGAAGCAATGGAACATGAAATCACTTTGCTAAAGTGTTTAAAATGAAAGAAAGACATTTTATAGGTTCATAGGTAGGTACTAGGCTATTGGCCCAAGGGCCTAAGTAAGCCTAGCCAACAATATTCCCTGGCTTACGCCACCCAAGAAAGTTATTTTCCTGTGCCACTGTTGAGCAGACCCACAGAAGTGATCCCCGGGGTGTATTTCCTAGGTCAAGGAGGTTGTATGTTTTGGTACAAACGTAGGAAATGAGTTATTTATGCCCATGCCTTGTGCTGAGAATGTGCACACAAAACAGCATATAAACTTATTGGCCAAACAACTAGTTTGAATTGTGGCGGGGATCGGAATTAAACAAAGCATTGTCATTAAACTAGACACTGACAGAAAGAATAGTGAAACATCTCCTCAGACATCTGAAAATATTAAACTGAATCTGAAGGTCAGCAACCTGTAGTCAGCAAAGTGTAAATTGCTTACTTATTCAGATCATTATGTAAAGCCATTATGATAAAATGTACTTACCTGTAAAGAATAATAGAGATGGCTGATGCCTCATCCGTTTTAAGTAATTTGACTTCTCAAAGGCTTGGTATGATAAGAATTCACATTGTGAATGAACAGTTGTAATATGGATCTAGTCAAAATGTACAGACTGATTTGCCTATTTATTTATTGATGTGGGCTGTCTGACAGGAGTTTATCATGTTCAGATAACTCTTATTGTGGTATCCAGTGATCCAGTTTTGCAGTTTGGTTTCACGTTAGGCTTAATCTAGTTTTGCGGTTAGGTTTAAAATGAACTTGACAGGGTAGCACCAGTAGATGTAGTCCATCAGGAGTTCATTGAGACACCTGACTGGATGGTTTGTTGTTAGGACCAAGACTGAAGAACTGGGTTTATGATGGTTAAAGCACATGACACAGAAGACTGTGGTGACATGAGCAATGTCTGGAATTAGTAAAGTGACAGTGGCATCTTGCACTATTATTTTGGGTCTGGTACTTTTCTATGTGCTTATCTCTGGCACACTTTGAGGGCATTTTGTTTGCTGATGACAGAATGATAGGTGCAGCAGTGGAGGATGGGAAAAAGTCTACAGAAGAATTTGAAAAGACTGGCCAAATGTGTAGAAAGGTAACAGTCGATGTCCGGTGCAAATAAATGCAAGGAAATACACCTTGGCCACAACAACCCTGATATGAACTATCAGCTTGAGGTGTATGAGAATGATTGCAGCATACAGGAAAAAGGATCTGTGGACATTCTTCACACCTGGACTGGGCCACTTGGAGCCAAGAGAAATAGTGGTGGTAGCAGGAAACATATTTCTGGGGTATATAATCAGGGAACTGGATTCTAGAAGCAAAGAAGGACTGTTTCTACTCTATAGGGGCATGTTTAGACTGGACTTTAAGTACTATTTGTAGTTCTGGAGGCCATACAAGGAGAAGATCATTACGCTAAATGTGAAGAATCTAGGCAAAGTCATGAGAAAGCAATACTAGATGGAAATGAATAAATATGGCTAACTATAGTGCCACTAGGAGAATCTACTGTGTAGAGGAGGAGAGATGTAACTAAAGAATAGAGAATCCAGAGATCTTCTCACTTGAGACCAGAAGAGAGAGAGAGAGCATAATACCAGCAGATGTGTAGCGGTAATTTTGAACAAGAAAGACAAAGAGGGGTGGAGAAGGCACAAAGCAGCTGATTGCAGAGATTACTGTATGAATCTCTGTAAAACTTTTTCACAAAGATGGCTGTGTATTCATGGAATTGTTTATGGGAATGGATTCAAGACAGCATGATACAGGTTTAGACGAGTAAAAACGGAGTTTAGTTTGCCAAACTGATGTTTATAGGAAAAGCTCTAAACTGGGTGCTTTTTACTCAAAGGAAATACAGGTTTCAATGATTTTCATTTGATATATGTAAGCACTTGAAGTGTTACAGAGAGCTTTTGCTCAGGTCATGAAGAAGCTGGTCGGTGTTCAGCATGATGTGAGACTGAATTGATTACTTAAGACACAAACTCATGTTGAACTAACAGCAAACATACATAAATTTAGAATTGCAAAACTGACATATATTGGGCACATCTTAATGTCTGATGAATTAAAACCAGATAACGAGAAAATGAGTGCAGTAAAGCATATTTCCCCTCTAGAGGATAACAAAACTCTAACAATACTTCTTGGCATAAGGCAATGTAATGTTTTTTAATTCTGAATGACAGAACTAACTTTGGCATTAAGGAAGTTATTTGGAACAAAATGAGGACTGGAAAACAAATAAAGTAAACAAGATTTTAAATGCATAAACAGTTACTGACAGAAACACCTACAGTGAAATATTTTCATGTGACTAAGTCAGTTTCATTACAAGTAGCTTCCAAACAGAAGAGAGCTAGTACAGTAATTATTTAGGGGTCTATAGTATGTGATCGAAGAATCTCTTCTTTGAACACATAATAATTGACACATATACAGCGAATGCAGTAAACCGCGAATGGCCACGTCCTCTTATTTTTTCCTCCTACACACACACACACACACACACATACATATATATATATATATATATATATATATATATATATATATATATATATATAGTTGTATATTATATGTACATATTATAACATCTATATATTTTTTAAATTTTCTCTCTCCCAACGAGTGAAGACCTGTGGCGTCCCCCTGGCAGAGTGCACACTAACTCATCCTGACTGACCCATTACAGTCTACAGCTGGACTGAGTCTCCCTCCTACTTGAAAACCAGCATCATCTAACTTCAATCACTCCCAGGATCCCACTACTAAACATAGCCAAAATATGCATGATTAAGGTTTTCTAGCCTAATTGTTATTATATAAAGTACACTACAGACACTAGTAAAACGCTCTCTTTAGTGTGCACACTGCCAAGGGTTAGTCTCCTGTTGCGATTTTCACCAACTCCCCCCCTTCTATTTCTTCTCACCTTGAAAAACTAACCTGCTTCCTCTGCCTGACCTGCGACTTCACTAAATACCTTTTATTCTCTCTATATATATGTGTAATGAGCTGCTCTTCTTTCACAGGCCCCTGTTTTCTCTCTGAAGTCCTAACATCTTACTCTGTCACTAACTCCTTCCCAATTCTTACTCCCCTCCCCTTTACCCACTTGCATCAGCCTTGCATCCCCATTTCCTTTTCTGTCCCTTATTTTATCTGTCCCTTATTTTAGCCTAATCCCTCTATGGACTGAAGTTCTTTTCCTACTCTATAACGGTTGCAATACCTATATTTTACTTCCTTACTTTCTGACTGCAGTGTCTTCTCTCTGAGCTGATTGTTTTCTTGTGAGTTACAGCAGTGATGGCGGGGACCTGCTCAGTTCAGCCCTCACTACACTCGGGCTTCACTTTGCTCCCCTACTATACCCCCATTTCCCATCCACTGTCACTATCACTACATTTATACTCTCATACCCACATCATTCCCTCTAACAGGTCCTCCTCTTCCTACCCACATATCTTATTGTTACACCCTATGTCTTCCTGCTCACCATAATCTTTACCCTCAGTACTCCTTACTTTTTCTCCCATCTCCCTTCCTTCACACCTTGTCACTCTCACATAACCTTCCTTTTCCTCTAATTCTCCCTCCCACAGTTTTATATACCTTCACCCTCATCACCTCCCCCTCCATTTTTTTCTACTTTCTAGTCGTATTCCTACTCCTCCCATTACCCATCTTCCTCATTTATCTTTTCCTTTCTTGCACCCCTCCATCTCCTTCCTTTATTCCAAGCCTGATCTCTGTAAATCTCTTTACTCCTTCACTTCTCCTAATATCTCTTCTTACCCGCTACAAAACTAATAGCTCTCCTATCAACCCACCACCTATTCTTACACACCCTCTTTATAGTACTGACAATCCCTGCTATTTCACAATAACTCCTTATATGATTAATTCACTACCTTTTTTATGCACAAATACATACTCCTTGACATCATCCCCTTCCTCACAAAACTAATTTCAAACACCTTATTAACAAATTTAAACTCCCTACACAGCATACTATCTCCATAAATATTTTATTATGTGGAGATATACACCCTACCCCGGGCCCAGCACCTCCCCCAATCTTGACCCCATCTCCATCCCTCCTGCTTCCTCTAATTCTAGACAATCCACCAAGAATTTAATTATCATCTCTATGAATATTAGTAGCCTCCTAAACAAAATCTCCGAATTTCATGCATGGATTGCCTATCACCTGCTTGACAAACTTTTACTCATGGAACCTTGGCTCAAACCACATATTACAGACACTAAACTTCTTCCATCAGCTTACAATATGAGCCAGAATACACAAAAAAGCCATTGGCTGTAGCAATTCTTTATCCCAACGATCTTAACATCACACCACTGCACTGTCTATATCTCTCAGCAACTTTCTCTCTGCAGAACTAACACAAGCCAACTGCAAACTAAACAACTAAAAATCACTATGCACCGTTGGTATCTATATTCCCCCTGGGAATAATATCCCTACTCTAGAAAACATTCTGTCCTTCATCTCCAATAATATCTCAAATTAAACTTATCACCCTAGGTGATGTCAATGTCAAATGACAAACCCTGACTGACTACCCAACATCTAGCCTAAATCTCCATGGCTTCACTCAACTAATTTCCGCCTGCACCCACTACAATAAATCCTCCAACACAGGCATCATCCTTGATTGCATCCTAGTATCTAACCCCAGCTTGTATCACAACCCTAAAACACTCCCAGACTCTATCAGTGGCCAACTCCTTGTCTATGTACAATGACTTTCCTTACATCACATCAGGAAACACAAATATAATGAATGCCATAGTCTCACCAATTTCAACACAGAAAAGTTCAACAATATATTTAGCTCAGTAAACTGGTAATGCCTCCTTAGCCAACCACTAGAGAATGCAGTTCTGAACTTTAACCACATTTTCCTGGATACTGTAAACTCCCTAGCTTTCTTCAGGAAAAACAGAGTCAAATCTTGCCATTCACCTTGGCTTTCTCATTCCACCCGAACCCTTATGCACAACAGGGACACAGCTTGGAAAAATTGTTTTAAATCCAAATCCCCCAATCACCTTCAAAAATACAAACAGCTATGTAACTATACAAAAGAACAAGTCAAAATAGATAAAAGAAACTAATATCTAAAACTTGAAACAGACCATCAAAACAATCCAAAAAATTCTGGAATGCCATCGACAAGATTCTGAAACCTGGTTCTCCCAATATACCAAACCCATTCCCATACCTCTCTCTCCCATTGAAACTGCCACTCTATTCAACTCCTACTTCATTTATTCCATTAAAAAAATTAATGCAAAACATTCATAAACCTAAGCCCACACCTCCACTATCACTCCCTGCCAACATACCCACTTTCTTTCTTAAACCAGTCTCTACCACCTACATAAAATCTCTCCTTACCAAACTTAAACCCTGTTCTCCCTCAGTAGATAATCTCCTTCCAGAATTCCTTAAACTTGTTCCTAACTCAATAGCCTTTCCTATCTCCATCCTAATCAACAGATCTATTCAAGAATCTTTAGTCCTTCCATTTGCTTTATTCTACTTCACAAAGGTAGACAATCCATACAACTTACAAACTATAGGCCCATAGCAACTCTGTCCACTGTCTCAAAAATTCTCGAAAAATGCATTCACAAACAACTTCTAGAACATCTCCTAAATAGAAATCTACTCACATCAACCCAACATGGCTTCTGCCCTAACCACAGCATAACTACCAATCTACTTTCCTTCATACATACCATCATTAAAGCTAGAGAAAACAATAATCTGATATCTTCCCTCTTTCTGGACCTCTCCAAAGCCTTTGACACTATCTTTTAGCCTTTACTTTTCCATAAAATGTCTGCTCTTGGTTTCATTTCTCTAACTCTACTCTACTTTCAAATGATTTTCTAGCTACCATTCTAACTGACAGCAGTCTGTTTAGTGGCTTTCTTTCTTCTCCAACTTCCTCCCTATTAACGCTGGTGTACCACAAGGTTTCATTGCTGGGCCAATACTTTTCAACATCTTCACTGAAAGTCTTCACACATCCTGCACTCACTCTTCCCATATCCAATACGCCAATGACTCCACCATCATCTGCTCATTCAATAATTTCCTAAACCTGCAATCTCTTACCCATAAATCTTTAAACTCAATAAAAGCTGGCTAAATGAAAACCAACTTATACTTAACCCTAAAAAACTACTTCTATTCCTCCTAAAGTCTATATCTCACCAAAAATCATCCTTTACCATTACATCTCTTGAAAATACCTTAATAGAAGTAGTGGCACACATCAATCTCCTGGATGTCATCATCGATGACCAACTAAAATTTGACCTACATGTACAAAACTGTATAAGAAAAAAAACTCATCAAAACTTGGGATGTGCTAGAGAGCCAATGATTTCCTCACCAATGACACCAGACTGGCCCTAGCTAATTCATATCTTCTCCCCACCCTACTATATGCCTCTCCTATTCTAACCAACCTACAATCCACCCTAAAAACAAAGCTGGAGCTCTGCTACAACAAAACTGCTATGTTCACTGCTAACCAACCCTATAACTCACAACATTGTGTAGCTCCAAAAACTCTAAACCGGCTTGAGCTACCTCATCAGTTCCTCCTCTCACATCTTCTCCTCACTCACTTCATAATAAACAAACCTACTCCTTGCCCTGCACTTGCTACACGATTCACTTTCTATACACCCAGTTGCTCACTCGGAACTCTGACCAACTTCTGTTAGAAATCTAAAAGCCTAAAAAAATCCTTAGGTCATTCCCTATACAGCTATACTGTGGCTCTGTCCTGGAACAAAATACCTCTAACCATCAGATGTATCCCATATAGTCTCAGTTTTAAAAAAGCCTTAAGAGAAAAACTCATTAACTCCTTTACTGTCTTAGTACCACCTAATGTCTCATCAACCTACCTAACTCCTCTACCTCCTCTTCTAATTTCTCCTGGCTGATCTACCTTCTACCTCTCATCTTTAGCCTCCTTTAGAATTTCTTCTGTATTGTGCACTACTCCTCACTCACCTCTTATCCCCATATTTCCTTCAGCACCCCTCCCACCCCCTCATCCCTATCAACCCACCCACCTAATCATCTCACTGTCCTGTACTTCAATTCTTTCCCTTTACTGCCATCTTTTTCTCCTTTTTCCCAACTACTACTTCCATTCTTTCCTTTTTCTAATTGCTACTTCTATTGTTTCCTTCTCCCTAACTCCTCTCATCTACTTGTGCAACCAGTCTACAGAGAATTGAGTTCTTCCTTGAAACTTTTTTCTGTTGTTGTATTTTACTAATAAATCTGGCATTCCTACTCAGACAGCTGTGTATTCATTTTAATATGTATAATATTTCTGTTTGCTAACTAGATATCCTTGTCTTGATCAACATAATTATGTCAACATTATTATTATTATTCTTGTTGTTGTTTTGTCTGGAGCTTTCTCCCTGGGCCTCCTCTGAAAAGGGGATCATACCCAGTTGAACATATCCTGGTTAACAAATGTCTAAATAAATAAATAAATGGGTGGCACAGTGGATAGCATTGTCACCTCACGGCAAGCGGTTCCCCGGCTGGATTCTCGGCTGGGGCACCTTCGTTGTGGAGTCTCCACGTCCTCTATGTGTTTGCGTGGGTTTCTTCTGGGTGCTCTGGTTACCTTCTGCATTCCAAAGATATGCAGAAGGTGGACTGGACACACTAACACAGGTATGAGTGTGCATGTGAGTGTGGTGTGCAAGAAGTACAGCGGGCAGGTCTTCCACCCAGTGGTGTAAATTTTGGCTCTAGATGATTGCCACTTTTGAAGTGACACCCCGCTCTTGTGTGAAAAAATAAGAAAAAGGGGTTGTGGAGATTTTTTATATATATATATATATATATATATGCATATATATATATATATATATATATATATATATATATATATGTATACAATCTCAGAGTTAATATAGGTAATTAACAGGAGATGTGGGGAGACTCAGACATAGGATGCAATGGTGCCTGTCCCCTGCAAAAAACAGTTTTCTTTCCTTTGTATGTTCCAAGGCTTAGCCTTTTTTGTTTTTTTTTACATGTGTTGATGTAAAGCACATCACCATTTCCATGGATCAACTATTACTAACAGATCAATATCTGCCTATAGTTATGTATAGTGTGTATGCACTGCAACAGATGCAATACACTGAAGATAGTTTTTTCAAGTTAATTGTTGTTTATGTACAATAAAAAGTAAAACCAAACTTCAATTTCATGTTAAAAGAAAGCAAGCATAATTTTGACTAAGTTGCCCTCAAGTTCATGCCTGTATTACTCCATTGTTATAGAGTCAGTTCAATTCAATATTCCTTATAGTCCACAGGCTTGGTATTACAGCTCTTTTCAAGTTGTCTTGCAACCCCAGACACATCCACACTAAGGCTCATAATATTCCTTGAAGAAATCTACAGTTAGATTCCTGGTACTCCGTGAGTTGAGCCACAGGATTACCATCTATTCTCCTAGTATTCTTCACAGCTTCTTCTGATAAGGGTCCAACAAGAGTCTCCAAAATTGACCATGAAAACACTCTCTGTGAGAGGCAAACATTTTGACATTGTTGTCTTCCAGCCCTAATTTTTAACACCCCTTCACAGGTGGTGCAGATTTGACTATGCCAACTAAGGTTTCTGCTACCATATTCTGCTGTCAATACATAGCACCATCAAGTTATTAACATAATCCATGCTGCATATACAGCACATCAAAACACATTTTTATGAGTGTAGCAGTCACTGTTCCATAACTATCTCCTCTTTCAGCTTAGATCTCCTGGTTCTTTACTGACTGGGATGGGTTATGAGACCAGGATAACAAATTCACGTTCTTATGGCTGTTGCCAAGCCTATGTCTACATATGAGTGGACAGTAGCAATAAAGTCCAGCTGCATAATTTGATGTTTAAATCCCATTTTTGTATAACCACTGCAGCGATGTATAGTCATTTACTAAAGTGAAGCTAAGTCCCAAAAAGTGAAACTGTGAAAACGTTACTGTTTATGTAATAGTAAGTCATTATTATTCAGTGACAAGGTATCAATCTAAAGCCATAATTAACCTCTTACTTAGTTAGCAGACTGAGTGTTCTTCACCACCTATGTCTTGAAATAACACAAGTATCCCTAGTTCATTCAGATTTTGGAAATAAATCATTTCAGAATCTTATGGAGCCTTCTGGTTTAGGGACCAACATAATCAGACTCTTCCATTCAGTTACTCATCATTAAGCATTTTCCACTTCTTCACTTGCTGCTTTTCTTTGAGACTCTCAGATCCTATTCAGTTTTGGGTTTCCCCATCACAGTTTTGGTGAGATGCTGAGTCAAAATTAGTCTACCAGGCAGCACAAAAAAGATTTTTTTATTTCTCAGTAAAAATCCATTTATTTCTTCCTTCTAGGATTTAGATTAAGTTTTGTCTATTTGAACAGCAGAGATACACTCCTCCGATACCCTACTATTACTTTTTATGCCATCTCCTAAACTAACTATAAAAGCTTCAGCTTCCTTCCATGGCTTTAACAAATTTATGTGATCTGCACCTTCTGGTTTTCTTTTTTTATTTTGTCTTATTTTCTGCTTTGTTCATTTTGTTTATGTTCTGTACTACCTTAAAGGGTTCTTGCCACCATTCTAGGAACTTATTTTCAGCAGGAAGGACTAATACTAACACTTTTCCCCTGATTTTAACTCCTAAGTTTGGCATTTTATTATACATTCTTTGTCATGCCTCTTGTGTATTTTGCATATGTTCCTTGGTCATAAGCTTAACAGTTTTTAACCTGCCTTGAAATTTTGTGAAGTATGTTATCATGCTTTTAAATGGGTGTTTCTCCTTCTTCTAAGTCTCCCTTGCTATGTCAAGCAGCCTTGGGGATGGCTACCATGTTCATTAGCCTTGGAGATGCCTACCACACAGTAACTAGAATAGGGTATATCCTTTTGGGTCACTTCTCATATAACAAACAGTATATAGGGAAAATAACTGACCCAAGTTCTTACCATCCTGTTCAATGACCTTCTTTACCATGATACTTCAGTGTTTTATTAAAGCACACCTCTATTCCACTGGTTTGACAGTGGACATTGAGGTTCTTAACTATTGTACTTCAAACACTGGTACGGTGTTACTTTACCATGGACAAAATGAGGTTCATTGGTCCATAAGAATTACTTTGGAAAGCCCTGCCATCATCATCATCATCAATCCCTTTTTTCCCTTTTTCTACTGGGATAGAGGTGCAGTATCAACTGTCGCCATCTCTCTTAATTCAGTGGCACTCTCTTACCTTCTTCAAAACTCATGCCTTACTGTGTCAGGTCTTCCGTCACACAATCCATCCACCTCTTTATTAGATGCCATTGTTTATTCTTGCCTTCTTTCTGTCTGTCCCACATCTTTTTCACCAGATTGTCTTCTGCTTATTTTGCACATGTGCCCAAACCACCATTATCTGTTCTCTTTATCTTTCTCTGCAAATGGAGCCACCTTGGCTTCCTCTCTGATGTCCTCATTTCTTCAGCTGTACCACAGTGTGCATTCTGCCATCAGGCACTTCATCTTTGTCACCTCCAGCTACCTCAACTAATCTGCCTTTACTGCCCAGGTTTCTGTACCAAGCAGTAGTACTGGTCTGTCCCCTGTCTTATACACCTTATTTCGGCATTCAGTCACACAATTCCTCTGACACTCTGTGCCAGGTGGCTGCAGCCCCTCTGATTCTAGCTTGACCTCCTCATTCAAACTTCTCTTTTTCTCAACTACTGCTCCCAGATATTTGAAGCTGTTAACCTTTTCTGCTATTTTTCCTTCTATCTCATTTCTCAGCTTCTTCTGAGTTCCTCCATTACAACTGTTTTTTTTTCCATTGCTGAAGTTCTTACTCAGAGTTTGCATATAATTTCACATCATCTACATACAGGAACTTTGTGGATCTGTTTCCTACAGCCTGGTTGCTAATGTAGCCTATCACCAGTATGAACAGCAGTGGGCTCAGAGATGAACCCTGATGCACCCCCACTTCTACTGGGGAGCATTCTTTAAGACCAAACACTGTTTGTACTTGAGGCATTAGGTCCTTGTAAATAGCCTGCACTAATTCTACAAATGTTTGTGGGACCTAGAACAATTACGGTACTGCCCAAATCAGCTTTCTTGAGACCTTGTCATATGCTTTCTCGAAGTCTAGGAATGACCAGTTAGACTCCTTCCTAATCTCTAGCTTCTTCGCAACTGTCTGTCTCACTGCAAACATCGAATCAGTTGTGCTGCTTCCTGATCTGAATCTGAACTGCTCATTTTCCATCTTACTTTTTACTACTCTGTGCATTCGTTTATCAATCACCCTCTCCAGAACTTTCATTTATATGACAGAAGTTTAATATGTCTGTACTGTCAACAGTTGTGGATGTCCCCTTTGTTCTTGCACACTGGCACTTGTATGCTTATTCCCCAGTCATCTAGAATATGTCTTTCTCTCCATACTTCTATGAGCACCCTCAGGAGCCATTTCTCCCCTAGCTCACCCAACAGCTTTATTATATCTACTGTGATCTCATCTGAGCCTGCTGCTTTCCCTGACTTCATTTCAGTTTGTGCTGTTCTTTTTCTATTGTGGGCTCCTCCTCTTCTTTCACTGTAGGCTGTGTCTGGGGCAATGCAGCTTCTGTGGAATTTTCTTCATGCAGAAGCTGCTGAAAGTATTCCTGCCATCTGCCTTTGATGTCCTGTGGACTGATGTTGTTGTTGGCATCCCTTCCATCTTCTTTATTTTTCTGGATTTGCCTTGCAACCATACCTCTCAAACTCTTAGTGCAAGAAATCTGGACAAAGCCTAAAATTATGGGGAGACAAAGGCTCAAAAATAGAGACAGATGTTAAATATCACTCTCACATATTTAGAAAGTGGCTAGAATAACAAGATTTGTCTTAACATGCATTTTCTGAAGGATATGAAGTCTTAATTAAACCCAAATATTTGTTATTATTTAGTAACTTAAATCCCCAGGGAATTGCCAGAAAAATGCAATTTTTTATGAGGAACAGACTAAAAATATTAGGCAAAAAATCTGGACATTCTGTGAAAATCTGGACAGTTGAGCGGTATGCTTGTAACCTGATAGGCTACTTTCTACCATCTACAGTCACTTTCCAGAAGCTGATAAATTACCTCTGATACTGTATTCTTTGCTATTTCAAATCCTTTCTTAACCTCTTTATTAGCCATCCAATGTTCCTCATATCCTGGTCCCTACCCAGGAGAAAAATAACACTAATTCTCTGGCTATTTACTTACCATTGGCTTTTTGCAGAAGTAACATTTCAAAATAGTCAACAATAGCTAGAATATATCATAGCCATTACTAGAGTTTACCAATGGATGTATAAGATCCATGGTTATCCACTGTGTTGAGACTTCAGTAACAGGCATAGGTGTCAGAGGACTTCTGAACCTAGGATGTAATGCCATCTTTTCACATTCTGGGCAACCTGCACAGAAGGCCTCAGAGTCTTTCATTACACCACACCAATACAAATCTAGCTAAAATTCTAGTTTTGATTTTGTTCATAAGTGCCTTCCCAAGGCCTCAAGTGTCTTTCAGTACACCCGATCAATACAAATTGAGCTAAAATTCTAGCTTTGACTTTGTTGTTTTCTAAGTGTCCTCCCAAGATATGGCTGTGTCAATTTTATCACAAGTGTTCTAAAAAGTTTTGGAACAGTAAACTGGTGCAATATTTCTTCTTTTTTCTTTGTTTACACCATACGACAAGTCATTCTTCAACTTAGAATATGGGTATAGCATGGGGCCAATCTGCTCATCCATTTCTCCTTCTGTTCTTTTTTTTTTCTCTGATCCTGCTTAATATATCATCTTCCCACTGTGCTTTCTTAAAGTATTCATTGCTTATCTCCATATCTGTTAATTCAGGAAGACCTCCATCAGTACACTGGCATGAAGTAGTGGAGATAGCGTCTTCACCTGTAAGTGCATATAAGGGTTTTTTCTTTTTCTTCTATTCCTTCCTATGCCAGGTTGCTTTCTTCTGCTTTTTGCTTTGGTTTCTTAGAGTCTAGTTTCTGACTAGCCCTCTGTTTGGCATTACAAATGTAAACCTAGAACTTTGTTCAAATCCCCTTTCTTCTCTTAGTAGGTTTATCAATACGGACTTCTCCTTTTCTGTCTCCACACAGATATCCTTCACTACTTTACGGCTGTAAACTTCTGACAAGGTTACATATCATGTACTATGGGTTCTTCACTTTCATTTTCTGCACTGACTTCTTTCACTAAATTAATAGCTGGGTTTTCCAACAGGACTCAACTCTCCCTTTGTCTTCCAAATGGGCATCTCATTACTTCAGACTCTTGAGATGTCCTTACAGTCACTGTTGCAGTATTCCTAACATATGGAATTCCCTGCAATGGACAGCCTGACATCAGCCAGTATACCAAAGCCTATGGGCATAAAGTTGACGTCCGGGCCAACCATCCTCAGAATTTCTTCGTCACCAGTCTGACGCATCTCCAGATTGTTGGTCTGAATGCCTACATCATTTCCACCAGTTTAAATGCATCTTCAGTTTGCTGGTCTCAACGCCTACTTCTTGCCAGTACAGAGCCATTGCAGATAAGTACCCTGTTGAGGTTTTGTTTTGTTCTTAGGTTTTGACCTGCTCCGGGGGGGAGGGGTTAATATCATCCAGGAAGAGTAAATACCAATGCATGAGATAGAGTCCCCATAAAGACCACCATGATGTGTCTTTTTTTGCCTAGGAGCTTCTCACGACCATACAAACTGTTC
>NC_056729.1:640706695-640716695 GCF_019279795.1 Protopterus annectens | reverse complement strand
GGCCCAGACAATATCCCAGGATGCCTTCTAAATAGCATGAAACATGACCTATCAGGGCCTCTGGAATTACTATTTAACTGCAGTCTCCAAACAGGCTTCATGTCTCATGAATGGAGAAAGGCAACAGTCATCCCTCTGCACAAAGGTGGGCCATCTGCAGACCCTGGAAACTACAGACCCATAAGTCTCACTAGTCTTATATGTAAAGCAGTGGAATGAATTCTCATGGAGATGATCAACAGAGATATAGTAAACCTCCAGACACAGGACCCAACCTGGTTTGGTTTCGTAAAGGGCAGATCATGCCTACTCAACCTGGTGGACTTCTTTGAGAAGGTCACCAAAGCAATGGATGAGGGCAAAATTGTTCACACTGCCTACCTT
Organism: Protopterus annectens; assembly: GCF_019279795.1. NCBI lineage: Eukaryota > Metazoa > Chordata > Ceratodontiformes > Protopteridae > Protopterus > Protopterus annectens. Next base: position 640,716,311 of record NC_056729.1, on the reverse strand, counting down.
GACCTGGTCAAGGCATTTGACACAATACCCCCACTCGGGCATTGTTGACAAAGTCAAGAGGTTAGGTACAAACCTGTATGTTACCAAGTGGATAGCCAACTGGCTCACAGACAGGACCCAGGCAGTTAGAACTGGGAAGTCCACCTCTACAAAGAGGCCAATCACAAGTGGAGTCCCTCAGGGATCAGTCCTTGGACCGCTCCTTTTTGGCATTTACTTCTCAGAAGTCAAGGCCAATGTCAGTGGTCTCTGGCTGACTAAATTTGCAGTTGATTGCAAATTAGGTGCTGTCATTGAACCTCACACTGACACAAATGTTCTCCAGGAGGAGTTGACACAGACAAACAACTGATATCAGAGTCAGGGACTATAACAAAGTGCCAAGAAATGCATAACAGTATCCTTTGGGAAGTTATCCATCCCTGGTAACTATCATATTGACAACACATCCCTTTAGAGTTGACCCAGTAGCCAGGGACTTAAGGGCATACATACAGCGGATATAAAAAGTGTACACACCCCTGTTAAAATGTCAGGTTTTTGTGATATATAAAAAATGAGACCACAGTAAATCATTTCAAAACTTTTCCCACCTTTAATGTGACCTATAACCTGTACAATTTAACTGAAAAACAAATAAATCTGTTAGGGGAAAAATATAAAAAATAAAAAATGTACAATAAGCTAGTTGCATAAGTGTGCACACCATTAAACTAATACTTTGCTGAAGCACCTTTTGATTTAATTAAAGCATTCTGTCTTCTTTGATATACACCTGCCACCAATTAAGAGACTCTGATTAACCCCAAATAAAGTTGAGCTGTCCTAGTAGGATTTTCCTGACATTTAGTCAGTTGTCTGCTACAACAAAAGCCATGATTTGCAAAGAGCTTACAAAGCATCAAAGGGATCTCTTTGTTGAAAGGTATCAGTCAGGAGAAGGGTACAAAAAAACTTCCACAGCATTGGATATACCATGGAACACAGTGAAGACAGTCATGAAAAAGTGCAGAAAATATGGGACAACAGTGACATTGCAAAGAACTGGATATCCCTCCAAAATTGATGAAAAGACAAGATGAAAACTTATCATGGAGGCTGCCAAGAGACCTACAGCAACACTGAAGGAGCTGCAGGAATTTCTGGCAATTACTGGTTGTGTACAATATGTGACAACAATCTCCCATATTCTCCATATGTCTGGACAATGGGGTGGGGTTGCAAGATGGAAGCCTTTTCTTACACAGAAAAACATCCAGGCCTGGCTAAAATTTGCAAAACAATACATTAGGTCTCCCAAAAGCCTGTGGGAAAATGTGTTATGGTCTGATGAGACCAAGGTTGAACTTTTTGGCCACAACTCCAAAAGGTACATTTGGCGCAAAAACAACACTTTGCATCACCAAAAGAACATCATCCCCATGGTGAAGCACGGTGGTGGGAGTATCCTGCTTTGGGATTACTTTTCTTCAGCTGGAACTGGGGCTTTAATCAAGGTAGTGGGAATTATGAACAGTTCCAAATACCAGTCACTTTTGCCCCAAAACCTTCAGGCGTCTGCTAGAAAGCTGAAGATGAAGAGGAATTTCACCTTTCAACATGACAATAACCCCAAGCATACATCCAAATCAACAAAAGAATGGCTTCACCAGAAGAAAATTAAAGTTTTGGAATGGCCCAGCCAGAGCCCAGACCTAAATCCAAAAGAAAATCTGTGGGGTGACCTGAAGAGGGCTGTGCACAAGAGATGCCCTCACAATCTGACAGATATGGAGTGCTTTTGCAAGGAAGAGTGGGCAAATATTGCCAAGTCAAGATGTACCATGCTGATAGACTCCTACCCAAGAAGACTGAATGCTGTAATTAAATCAAAAGGTGCTTCAACAAAGTATTAGTTTAAAGGTGTGCACACTTATGCAACCACCTTATTGTACATTTTTTATTTTTTATATGTTTTCCCCTAACATATTTGTTTTCAATTGAATTGTACAGGTTATAGGTCACATTAAAAGTGGGAAAAGTTTTGAAATTATTTATTGTGGTCTCATTTTTTATATCACAAAAACCTGGCATTGTAACATGGTGTGTACACATTTTATATCCACTGTAGATAGTAATCTAGCCTTTGATCATCATGTGTCTACAGTGTTGAGGAAATCATTCCATGTTGCGCAACTTATAAACAAAGGTATGGCATCTAAGTCCAAGGAAGTTATTGTTCCACTGTATTCGGAATTCATCAGACCTATCATTGAATGCCACCTTTGGTATGTACCTATCCAGGTATATCCAACAACTGGAACGTCCACAGAGGTCCCTCACTAAAAGACTACAGGACATAAATAATATGTCCTATGCAGACCACCTCAAGGCCCAATCCCTGTATTCTGTCTCCTACAGGCTTTTGAAGGGAGATCTATGCCTGGCATACAGGACATTGTCAGACCCCATTCTGATGGACCTCCTGCATAGCCACAAAACAAACAGCACCAGAATTACCTGTTCTAAAGACTTAAACCTTGCCTGTGATATAAATAGGACCTACTGGACAGATAAGTATGTATTCCAGAGACTGCCTTGTCTATGGAACAGGCTCCCCAGCCATGTGAAGCAGAGTTCCTCCCTAATCCAGTGCAACTTAGACAATTGGATGGAAAACCAGAAATTCATCTCTGGTTTGGCACCTACGTCTCTGATGCAAACAGATAACCTGTAAATGGTTCATCTCCCAGGCCCATGCTTACACTTATCAATGGTATCAGAACTCATCAAAGATTTAGGATGCATGGCTAGGCTTAAAAAGGCCCTCGCAGTCATTAACCTAGTAAAACACCTATGAACCTACGAACCTATGAACTAGGGAGGTGGAAATAACCCTTGAGAACACAATAAGGAACAGATTTATTTTCCAAAAGGGGAATTGTGTCACCAGTAAAGTAGTATATCTGGCCCAGTGTGAAAAATGTAGCTGTTTTTATGTGGGAAAAACTGAGCATGCACTGAGGACTAGGATATATAAGCACCTATATGATATCAATAATGAAAAAGAGAACAATGCCCTGTATAAACATTCTTTGGAATGTTATGGGTTTACTAAGTTTACATTTGGTATTCTAGAGTGTGTTAAAATTAACCGGGGGGGTGGTGACTGGAAAAATATTTTAAGGAAGAAGGAAACTCAGTGGCAATTAAGGTTGGCTGCTATGATCCCTCCAGGTTTAAGTGATGCAATTTCTATCCTGCCTGTGTTGCATGAAAGAGCCAATAGACTGTAATAATTTTTTCAATTTTTATTTTGCACTGTTTAGTTTTAAAATGGTAAAATGTTGGTTTATTGGGTTCCTAAATTCAGAAGTGTATTGCAAAATCAATGTGTTCAATTTTTGTTACACTTTTTGTTTTTATTCTTAATTTTTGTCTGCTTGTGGTTTTTCAAAATGGGTTAAAGCACAGTGATCTTAGCAAAATGATTGGAGCATTAATTAACCTATTGTGGCTGATGCAGGGATATTTAAACTGTTTGTAAAAGGGTAATTGTGTATTTTGATGAAGTCCCATGTTATAGGGATGAAAGCACTTAGTACTGTCATTGTGCTTTAATAAAGGTGGGCTTTTAACCATCTATGCCCTCATTACAGTACATTTTTTTCTTTTTCTTTTTATATTTTTTTACACTCGCTAAACAGCAAAAGTGCTGATTAGTGAGTGTAAAATAATAGCCCAATCAATCTCTCTCCCTTACTCTCATACACACATACAGTCTCACACACACACACACACACACACACACACACACACACACACACACACACACACTTTTTTCTTTTTTTTCTTTTATCTTTTATACTCGCTAAACAGCTAAAGCGCTGCTTAGTGGGTATAAAATAATGGCGGCCATCAAGTTTTTCTGTCTGAGCTCAATGGCAACTTAATATGCTGCCGTGAAGCGGTGAACTCATTTTTCAGCAGACATCACTTGTACATTAATAACCTGCTGGAGAACGTTCATTCTCTAATCAGGGTGCTGATATACAGTTTGCCCATTCTCTAACAAAACTTTATTAAACATCTTTCTTATGTCAACTGGTAAACAAAGTTGCCCTTTTCTCAGATTTGGAACATAATCATGCCACACTATGTAGTGCATATTTACTATGAATTGAGTAATGCCACCAAACAGTGATTCAGCCAGACAACATTAACACAACATATTTCATGCTTATAGGACTCCTCATATCTTGGGTGAATTAAATGGCCAAAATTTTCCAAACCACCATCCAAAATATAATAAGAAGGCAAAGAGAATGTGATACAATTTAGTAATGACAATAATGTACATAACAAAACATAAACAGAACATAATAAATGTTTCAGAGATACATTCCAAAGCCTCAAAGATTTTGTGTAATGACTTTAAGCAAAGGAATCTGTGAAATTAGAAAACGCCCTCATCCAATGCCACCAAGAGCTCAGCAAGATCCACTGATATATACAGCATTTCTTGAAGTACTTGGGTTCAAGTGTCACATTCCTTGATGCTAAGGTTACTTAATTTATAACACTTTATTGCATGTTGGATGGTGTTTTGGAAAATGTTGCCTTCCATATTCATTCGAGATAAGAGAAGCTTGTAAATTCCGAATCGCGTAAGCATGAAATATGTTGTAATCATGCTGTTTGGCTGAATCTCTGCTTTGTGCTATTTTTGAGTCACATTTTCAAAAGGTGTATGTCTCCTGACTATAAAAAAAAAATTAAGGCCATAAAGCAAACACCACCACATGGTGAATCTACAGCCATAAATTATTAGGGTCTATATCACTCAATCAAACTTACTTATCATTGAATACCTATTCATCAACCACTTTTTGTCGAAGTCACAAATCAGTGAATGGACTTTTAATCAAAGTTTTTCCTAGGGCAAACCAATGGTAGGCCACCATCTGGAATTTGTCTTTTTCCCCGACTGTATTGCAATCTCAGAGTTGGTATATTTAGTTAGGGAGGTGTGGGGGGCAAAGCCTCTCACCTGGGTAGGTTTTATGATTTTTTTTTCGTGGTTGCTAGGGTGGCGTATTATTGTTTTTCCCTAGGAAAAACTTTGATTAAAAGTCTGTTTGCTGATTTGTGACTTCGACAAAAAGGGGTCAATGAACAGGTATTTGATAATTAGTAAGTTCAATTAAGTGATATAGACCCATTATTATACTTCAAGCAGTCTCACCAACAATACAAAGACTTTTAAGAGTATCACAAAATATATGCACCTTGGGTTGGGACTGTGAACCATGATGAAGCATTGCAAACTTACTGTTTAGTCTCTCTCAGATGCTGTCATACTTTGTAAATTAAAAATATCTAGAAGGCTTGATGATATTTTAAAACAAAAGCATAATAATTTAAACTACAGCTACATGGTAAAGACAATGTCACTTAAGAAAAAGGGAAATCCTAGCCAGTTTGAAGCTTCAAGTATTTCTATTGACATTTTCATGGAATGAAATTTACTTCCCTCATTGATCATATACCTCCTGAAATCATCTACAAAACCTCCCAGTCAAATCACCTCTAAGAAGTGACAAATGATCTCTTAAGACAGCAGCCTCAGGATATTAATGTTCATACAGAAATGGAAGGAACATGCAGTATATGCCAAGTGGCATTTACAGTAGCTAAAATGTATGAAGATTAGATCAGTTTTACTAAGTGCAGCTCAGTTCCAAAGACTCTTACCTTGAAAAAAAACAAAATAAAAGTAGTGGTACATCATGGTTAAGAACTTTACACAGTTAACTGTAATGGAATGCATTGTACTCTGCTTACAGTAAATACAATGGGTATTAGAAAGGTTTCCAATATGCAGACATTTTTTTCTATGAAGCCTAGGAGAGGAATTTCTAAGGTAGTACATGCACAAACCACATATTTCTGTTTTACTGATTATTCATAATTATGGCACATAAACTAGAGACCCTAAAGTAAAATGATACTGCCACATTTCTTCTGGTGAGAAAGAATGAAAGAGGGAGATAAAAATGTACTATTGCCATGACTTGAAAGGAAGGCTGCACTTACTCAGACTCACTCTTGCATGAAATTTGCCGGTGCAGTAAAATGGGAACTATAGTCGACATAAACAAAACCCGCAGTGATGGTCACACTAGTAAAACCACCTCATCCAGACTCTACAGAATCCTAATGGGCCAACAAATAATAGTCACTGAGGAACAAAGTCTGACAGAACAATTCAATAACTCTCACTACTGTCTTTTAAACCACCAGCTACCCACATATCCTTATTGCAAAAAGCAAGATGAAACCAGAACAGAGTCCTACACAGTGAAAAGAACCCTGCAACCATCCAAGATACAAAACATGCCAAATGAGTTATATTTCTTCTAGCATTACAGCTTCATAAAATAGACTTTTTGAGGGACAGAATGTTCATACATGCATTTCCAAGAAAGTGGTTTATTTAATCAAGTGTAGTAAATATCCAGTAGATTATGTAGGAGAAATAGGCCAAAACTGAGATCCAGGACAAATGCCAACAGACGTACTTACTCGCAGAAAGACTGACAAGTCAGTGGCAGTGTATTTTCCTCAGATGGATCAAGCTAAATATGAAATGTCAGATATGGTTCCTCAAAAGACATTCCCATATAACTCTGTAAAGAATGGTAATTAATAAAAAGCTCATTCACTTATATGACATTTCTCTAACTGGTCTGAATGCTAATATGGGTTTCATGAGACATTATAAATTTTAAGAAAATGTATCATTCTACAGCGCTAATAGTTTACACACTTGAGGCATACAAGATGGCAAGAATTATATGCTATACTGAAAATACATGATTTATGATTTTAGGAAGAGTCCAAAATGCAGACCTACTCAGAAGGTTAATGTTACTTGAAACAATGCAGGTTTATTGTATAATGTCAACAGTTATTTTTATGCTCACACATAGAATAGTTAATGTTATCTTACACTTACTTCTAAGTTTAATAGCAGTGATCCTAAGCTCGAAGGTCAGTAAGGCAGTAACATCCAGTGTTGTCACATTATAACAAAATTACATTTTCAGTGCTGTTACTCGTCAACATCCCACCAAGGGTTCCATGATGGCAACATGTAATATCTATACGGTTTAATTCCAGGACACTTCTTTCTTTCTTTCTTTCTTTCTTTCTTTCTTTCTTTCTTTCTTTCTTTCTTTCTTTCCTTATTTCCTTCTTTCCTTCTTTCTTTCTTTCTTTTCTTACTTTCTTCCCTGTTAGCTAGAACACAGTTTTTACTGCATACTAACTGCTCACTTGTGTTGTTTTTAGTGTTTATGTTGAAATGGTCATGCTATCTTACTTGTACATATCAACATTAGCAGTTTCGAGATACCCACACATTCTAATCTAGCATCCTATACCACTGAGAGCCATAGCTCTCAACCTCTTGGCACAAAAAATCTGGACAAAGCCAAAAATAATGGTGGGACAAAGCCCCAAAATTAGGGATGAATTTTAAATATTGCTCTTATAAACCTAGAAAATTGCTAGAATAAAATTATTATGTTACCATGCATTTTCTGAAGGATATAAAGTCTGAAACTCAGTTGTCTGCCATTATTTAGTTAATTTAATTGTCAGCAATTTCCCAGAAAAATCCAGGAAACCACAGATTTAATGAAGGAATTACCAAAAATTTGAGTAAAAAATCTGGACATTCTGCAGAAATCTGGACACTTGAGAGGTATACTAAGAGCCCATGTTTTGTCGATAACAAAACACCATGGCCTAGCCATCATTGTTATTATTACTTTTTAACCAAAGCATCTATCTCATTTAGATTTCTTGGTAAACAGACTAATAAATGATGACTTTTTGTTTTACTTCTATGATTTCTACTAATTACTGTAATATATTTCTCATTAATTATCATGCTAGAAAACTTGAACTGATGCTCTCTCTCCTAAATAAACTAGTAGAAGTGTATTACTCAGGAAGGACATTCAGATTTATTTTTTAACAATGCTAGAACTTTACTGAAACTTGAAACAGATAAGCAAAGCAAAGGAAAAGGAAAAACTTCAGATCTTAACAACTGATAAATTGCTAACAATATACGGACTGTTAAAAGGTTTAGAATATTTTAAGACTTAATAACTGGTTATGAGTAAACAGTTAATACATCAAAAGGAAACCGTAATAATCAATGCGTATTAGAATTCTATCCATAAAAAAACAACACAATAACAAAAGTTAAACATATCATGAATGAACTATGTACAAACAGACATATTTTATTTATTTATTCATTTTACATTTGTTTACCGGGGTGGTCCGACTAGGACAGAGCCCATTTTCAGCGGACGCCTGGGGAGAAAAGCTCCAGTCAATGTTTAACATATAAAGTTGTAACAGAAAAACAATAAAAATAAAACAGTAATAATAACAATAAGAAAAACAATACTCAGCCAGTACTATGACATAAAATTCAGTAGCCAAAGTGAATTAAAGAAAACATTACATAGTAAGCTACTAAATATATTCACTTAACATAGCAGCATAGTTAACAATACTTAGTGGTGTAAAAAAGAAAGCAGGTAATAAGGAAAATAGAATTAAATGTCTCATCATAGGCAAACTAATCATGAACTTGTAAGAGACTAACCTTGATAATTACATGTGCAAAGACAAGATTCATATAAGTGCATTTTAAGAGATTTTTTAAATTGATTGAGGTTGCTTATGGATTGTATACTACGAGGAAAGGCATTCCAGTTCTTTTCAACAAATCTGGTGTAAAGAGAGTCCCCTGCTGAGTTGGATGGTTTGGTAACCTGGAGCAGATCTTTATTAGTTGAATGAAGATTACAATTATTAAAGCAGGGTTGTAGTAGATTTTTCGTCGATGGTTTATTTTTAGGATCATGCAATATCTTGTGAGCCATTATTAATTGGTTGTTGTTCAGAACATGGGGTAATTCCAACCAAGAGAGACGTTTTAAACTATGGCAGTGATGAGTCATATGTGTGGAATCTGTTACAAATTTAGCAATCTTGTTGTAACATGTTTCCAATTTGTTTAGTTCTTTTTGAGGTTAGTAAAAATGGGAGAGGTGTATAGATGTGATGACAGGAGGTAAGTTCTAGCGATAGCTATCCTAGTAGTGTCTATTAGGAATTTTTTTGTTCCTGTACAGGGTTCCTATTTTCTTATGAACTTTTTTGATTGTGTTTGAAATGTGTATATTAAATCTTAATCTGTTGTCGATTATGACACCTAATAATTTTGTCTGGGGTTCTGGAAAGATCCTAGTATTGCTACTGGCACTGATATAAAAGTTGGCTGGAATGCTAACAAGTTTAGATGGATGGAAGATCATAAGTTTAGTTTTATTAGGGTTGAGTATGAGTTGTGAGTTTACTACCAGGTCTCTATGTCAGAGAAGGCCTTTTGTGTAATTATTTGAAGTTGGGTATATGGGTACATAAGGCTACAAGGAGGTATGAAATAGTAAACTGAAATTCATGTGAGGGGGTCTTAGAAGTGGAAAGTTTTGTATAAAAGAAAATTCCACCTATGATGAATTACCGATAAATACTTTACTGTAATGAG
>NC_056729.1:640596695-640701695 GCF_019279795.1 Protopterus annectens | reverse complement strand
GTGAAGCAGCCATAGGGAATGAGTTATACTTTTATTTTTCAGCCCTAACATCTCCACAAGTACGTGGCTGAACATGGGATATGAGTAATGCAAATGACAACCCCTCACTTTCACAAGGGGCATTTTCTTTCAAGTACCCTGCCTCTATCCCTGGAGCATGGGAGGGAGTTGGGAGTTCCTCCAATCTCCACCAAGGTAATAAGTTATGCAGTGCCCACACTTACGCATGCAATCCTCCCTATCCATTAGAAGGAGGGTGTGGATCATGCCTCTTCACTCTGCTCATGCTCTATCCAGCTTCTTCAGTGCTTGGGCTGTTATCACACCCCCGTCACCTGGGTCACAGTCAGAGCTCCATCCCTTTGTCTCACAGCCAGGCTACAGACATGTTTTTAACTAAATAAACAGAGTCCCTGAGAATCATGACAGTTCACAGTCTGTAGAGTCAAGGGCTGTAGTCTGCTGTACAAGTACACTGAGCACTTGTACTACAGATAACAAAATAAACAAGTAAAAACAAAAAAAAACAAGTGCAGAGTAATCTGTGCAGCAGAGCACTGGATCCATTGCAGAAACTCCCAACAGCCACAAAAATGTCACATTAGATTCAGTGAGATGCTCTTGTGTGGAAGGCTTTACAGTATGCATAAGTAATACATCCCCACCATTGTTATATACATTAATAGTCTTTGTCTAGGATCCTCTGCCAATAATGAATAGAGCATTGTTCATTGTCTAGGGGCATTTCCATTTCCTAATCCTATCATACCGTGGGGCTTTTGATCTAATGCAAAATATCTCTGTTATGCTGTGACACCCATGCCTTGGTCTAGCAATCAAGGAGCCTCAATCCTCACCACTAACACCAGAGGATCTCATGTATGAGGAAAGGATAACAAATACACACAGTAAAGTGCAATTCCCCTTAAAGCACACAGAAATTACAGTCAGTCTAGGGCTGGTCGCTCTCTTGCTCCCCAGGTCCCCAATAAGACTCCCCACTCGCACAGCTATAGGGTCCAGATCTCAGCCTAGTGAGGAAGCTAAAATCTCCAGCACCCTCTCTGTCCAACCAGTGCTTCAAGTCCCTGCCCAAGTAGCTGACACACACACACATTTTGAGATAAGAGTTTACACAACCACACAGACACTTCTGGGGAAGGCTGGCACAGGTTCTCCAGCTGTGCCCCTTTTTCCCAGACTATATGGTAGTACCACCTGCCACCACCCACTAAAAACTATTAGTTACCCAAAGGCCCTTAAAAGGATGTCCAATTATTACTGTGCAATATTATTATCCAATTGGTAGATGTGACTAAACAGTCAAAGCTTATTAGAGTGGCATTGTACAGTTTTACCAAAGGCATACAAGTACTCTTAAGAGCTTAAATTATCTCTACGCAAACCAGCCACAGTTAAAACGTTTTAAAATATTTATTAATAAATAATCAAAACCACCAGACAATACTTTCTACTACACAGTCAGTGCTAGTCAAGAGTTCAGGGATCACAAAGAAATACTTAAATCAGTAGCACAGTTCTGACATCACAGAAAAATACTTAGTCTAAACTTTTTAATTCCTAGCTACTACTACAAGAAAACACACTTCTAAAATAACTTACTTACATAGACAATAGGCAGAGTGCTGAGTTGGATGTTCAGGCAAAAATGCTTCCAGTATCTCTCTGAGCAATAGTTTCTAAAATCACTAACAAATATTTCTGCTGGGACCTCCCAGATTACATCACTTTTCACACTTGGGTTTCCCAGTATACACATTACATAATTTTTGACACTTAGCCTGGGGTTCCCAGGCCAACAGGCTATGTTATTTAGCAAGCTAACACCTGCTCAGGAAGCTACAACAATAAAAGACATTTCATATGTACACTCTAGTAATTATTCCTTAAGTTAAGACAATAGAAATAATGTGCTAGCCCAGACCAAATGGCTCCGAGCTCTGGAGATCAAAGGACATACAAGACATCATTTTAATTTCAAAGAACAGATGTAAAATGCTTGATTTAGTTTTCTTTACAGCAGATGGCAATGTTGCCACATTGTTGAAGTTCAACATTTAACAGCTTATTTTTTCATTTAAGAAAAGCAGCCTATCTCTTACATTGATATTTACAAATGATAGAATTATCTATAAAATTATGTTTTGCTAGGCTAGCAGCCTTCACATTTCTACCAGTCTTCACATATGCATCATCTGAAAATGCAGTAAACCAGAGCAATTGATAAAATAAAGCTTATCATGCCCAGTAAAAAAAAATTAAAGGTCACTCAAATGCATTAGATTGGCACATGTGCCTTGTAGCTCTATGCTTATGCATCAAATGGTATGTTCTCCAAACGGCCATTCATTGCAAACACAGAACTGAACATCCCTTTCCTTGAACAGGCATATTATTGCAAATAAAACAAACAATCATAGTTGGCCAACAGAAAGGAAAAGTACAGTTTTGTACCTACCATAAATGTAGATGTTCGAAGATCCACATTGCTGCAGTCCTTACACTTGGGTAGTCCGCTGTCCTCGGTCGGCCCGAATATCAAAGTATAAGGCTGATGTCGGTCAAGGCGCATTAGACTGACATCAGGACGTCAGGGTACAAATGCGCATGACCGACGTCATATCCTCAGTCTTTTCTTGCCCCAGATGTCAGAAGACCCTAAAAGAAAGGTCAAAACCAAAAAACAGCAAACAACCAACCAACCAACCTTGCACTAATAATATGTACCATATATACAATATACACAATATATACAACCCAACCCACACAACCGCCTCTAACTACAGAGGGGAAGGAGGGAGGGTAAATTGGACTGCAGCAATGTGGATCTTCGAACATCTACATTTATGGTAGGTACAAAACTGTACTATGTTCTTCATCTCACATTGCTGCAGTCCTTACACTTGGGTAGAATCCCAAAGCAGAGGTAAGGGAGGATGGCAAAACTATAAAGAAGCAGGAGCTGCCAAAATGCCCTGTAAAATAGCAGTGGCAAAACCAGCCCTAGATTTAGAGTAAAGTGGAAGGTGATAATGCTTAGAGAAAGTATGCACTGAACTCCAAGTAGCTGCCTCCAAAATATCTTTAGTTGCCACCCCCTTAAAAGCTGTCGAAGTGGCAGTAGCCCTAGTGGAATGAGGCCTAATCCCAGCTGGAATCTCCTTGCCATGATGGGAATAACAGAAAGCAATGCAAAACCCAATCCACTTAGAAATAGTTTGTTTTGACACAGGCTTGCCCTGAGAACTCAAAGCAAAAGAAACAAATAACTGCTGAGACTGCCTGAACGCTTTAGTTCTGCTCAAATAATATTGCAGCTGCCTGTGTACATCTAAAGTGTGCAAAATCTTTTCCCCTTTATTTTGGGGATTTGCATAAAAAGTAGGCAAATGAATAGTTTGGTTTAAAGCCACACTAGAAACCACTTTAGGCATAAAGGAAGGATTAGTACGCAAAGATACCCTATCCTTATGGAAAATTAAGAAAGGCTCAACCGCCATAAGGGCCTGCAATTCAGAAACCCTTCTTGCAGAGGTAATGGCCAACAAAAAAGCAGTCTTCCATGATAAATATTTCAACTCGGTAGTAGCTGCAGGCTCAAAAGGTTGTAGAGTGAGTTTCTCCAACGCAAAATTGAGATCCCAAGCAGGAGTAGGAGCTCTACGTGGGGGTCTTATATTCTTTGCCCCTCTAAGAAATTGCTTGAACAAAGGATGAGAAAACAATGGTGGGTCACAATCATAGTGAGCCGAAATTTCTGCAGCATGAACCTTAATAGAAGAGAAGGACAAACCTTTGTCCAGTAACTCAGTAAGATATTGAAGAGCCATACTTAAATTAGGCTCAGAAACATCAAAATCCTTTGCTGCACTCCAAAATAAAAATCTCTTCCATTTATCTGCGTACACTTTCCTTGTACTAGGCCTTCTAGCTTCCAAAATAACATTCAAAACTTGCTGTGGAAGTTGAGACCTTCTATGGTTCAAAACAGAATATGCCAGGCTGTTAGGTGAAGAGAGTGAAGCTTGACATTGAGTAAATGACTGTCCTCCTGAGACAACAGGTGTGGAATCGAAGGCAAAGGCCATGGAGGCTCCTACCAGACTTCTCAGTAATGGGTACCAGTGCTGTCGAGGCCAATCTGGAGCTATTAAAATCATCCTTGGCTTGTCCTGTCTGACCTTTAGAAGTACCTTTGGGAGGAGAGGCAGAGGTGGAAAGGCATACACATGAAGATTGATCCAATTGAAAGAAAGAGCATCCACTTTCCAAGCTGTGGGATGAAACCTTTTCGTGCAAAACTTTGGCAGCTGGTGGTTTAGTGGAGAAGCGAACAGATCTATGTCTGGAGTTCCCCATGACACTGTCAATTTCTGAAATACATGAGGATCCAATTTCCACTCGTGGGGATCCATAATTCTTCTGCTCAACACATCTGCTAAGGAGTTCTGTGCTCCCGGCAGAAACCTTGCCTGAAGATATAGCTGTAAACTGAGAGCAGTCTCCCACAAAATCATTGCTTGCCTGCATAGAGGATAAGAATGTGTTCCCCTTGCTTGTTGATGTACCACATGACAGTTGTGTTGTCTGTTAGAATCAACACCTGCCCTGGAAGAAGTAAATCCTTGAAAGCTATTAATGCAAACTGGACTGCTAACATCTCCTTCAAGTTGATATGTAGATGTAGTCTGGCAGGCCACTTGTCTTGTATCCACTTTCCATTTAGATGAGCTCCCCAAGCTTTGTCTGAGGCATCTGTCATTAGAATCTGACTCGCCTCTGGCCGGGTCACAGAGAGTCCCTTGTTTAGGTGACATTCCTGAGCCCACCACAAAAATTCCTTTTGAATGCAAGGTATTATTTGAATGACAGTGTCCAGATCCTGGCAGTGCTGTGTCCATACGTTTTTGAGATACCATTGTAGCTTCCTCATATGCAGTTTGGCATTGGGAAGCACCAGAATACAAGATGCCATGAACCCCAAGGCTTGAAGGACTGTCCTTGCAGTCAGCCTGGACTGATGAGACAATTGATGAAAGTAAAGGGAAAGATTCTTTTGTTTGTCCGGGGTCAAATAGGCCATCTGGGATGCTGTATTCAGTCTTACACCCAGAAAGCACATGTCCTGAGAGGGTACTAGACTGGACTTTATTTCGTTCACAGAATACCCCAGGCATCTTAGCACTGCTATCACATATTCCAAATGATGAAGAAGCTCGTCCTTCCTTGAGCCAGAATCAGGCAATCGTCCAAATAAGGATAGATCTGTATTCCTTTTAGCCTGAAGAAAGCTATCACTGGAGCCAGAACTTTCGTGAACACTCTGGGCGCAGTAGATAAGCCAAAGGGCAATGCAGAGAACTGATAATGAGAAGTCCCAGCCCAAAACGCAGATACTTTCTGCAACTCAGTCTGATAGGAACATGAAGGTAAGCCTCCTTGAGATCCAAAGTTACCATCCAATGATCTTTGCCCAGCAGAGGTAAAAGCTGTTGTAACGTCAACATTTTGAACTTGGGAATGTCCAGATAAGTGTTGAGGATAGATAAATCCAAAATTGGTCTCCACGTGTTCCCCTTCTTTGGTACTAGGAACAGGCGAGAATAAAATCCTAGGCCCACTTCTGGCATAGGTACCGGCTGTATGGCCCCTATTTGAAGTAACAGAGAAATTTGTTTGTGAGCCTCTATTCTTTGCTGAGGAGGAACGTCTGGCATGCCTTTGAAAGGAGGCAAGGTATGCAAATAAAACCTGTAACCTTGGTGTATGATATCCAATACCCATCTGTCCTGGGTAATTAAATTCCAATTTTCCTTGAAAAGTGCCAATCTTCCTCCCAAAGGTGCTGCCAGACGAGAAGGCTCTGGCAGCTGAAAAGGTAGGTCATTGGGTCTGTTTACAAAAGGACTGACCCCTGCCCTCACCCGAAGACTGTGCAGGTGAACTCCCTGTTCTAGGCCTGAAAGAGCCCTGAGCTCTGCCCCTACCACGTCTAGATCTACCTCTAGACTGGGAATCATAAGAAGGATATGTCCACCCCTTGGTAGGCCAATTTCTACTAAACTTCGGAGGCTGAACCTGCAAAAAATCTTTAACAGTCTGCATAGACTTAGCCTTGTCTTCCATTTTCTTTAAGACTGCCTCAACAGGTGAACCAAACAACACATCAGATTGTAAAGGAGCATCTAAAATCCTTGTCTTAACATGGTCAGACAAATTCTGATCCCTCAGCCAGGCGTGCCTGCGAAGAACTGACCCAGTGGCAGCCACCCTAGATGAGGCCTGTACAGCATCAAAACCACATTGCAAAGAATGCTTACCCACCTGTTCAGAAACATGTACTAAATCTTGTAACTCTTTACACTCAATACCTTCTGCCAGAGCATCTACCTTAGACTTCAATTGAGAAAGTAGATAGTTTTGGTATTTCAACATGTGAAACTGGCAATTCAAAGCCCTCATAGCTAGGGTGGAAGAAGTATAGACTTTCTTTCCCCATCTATCCAAAGCCCTGGCCTCTTTATCTGGAGGAACCGGATTTTTAACAACAGAAGCCTTAACACCCTTAGGCCCCTGACTAACAGTTTCTGGGTCCGCCCTAGGACTCTTAAAAAGATACTTATGAGCTTCAGGCACCCTGTAATACCTATCCGGCTTAACAGGAGCAGGAGGCAAAGAATCAGGATTAAGAGAAGCCTCCGCAAACACATCTTCCACAACGTCCAGAACAGGAGGTATAGCCAAAGGCCTATGCTGGGGTAAAAACAAAAATTCCCTAAGCCTTTTCCTGGAATCAGAGAAGTCCTGACCTTCCCACTTAAAATGCTCCCTCATGGAATGAAGAGTCTCTGAAAAAGAAAAATCTTCAGGAGGAGAAGCAGAAAGAGTAGAATCATCCACATCAGAATCAGAATAAGGAGAATACTCCTGCAAGTCTTCAGCCGAAGACTCTGAAACATCCGAAGCCTGCTCAAAACTCCCCAACTCAGGTTCCATCCTAGGTCTCTTATCAGGAGGGGGCAAAGAACCTCTAATCAAAGTAATCAAATCTTCTGCCATTTTAAGCATATGCTTCTTGGGCACAGAACCTGAAGAACTAGGGGTGACACCAACTGAAGCTAAACCTGGCCTGCCTCTGGGAGAAGCCTTGGCAACCGAAGGAGAGGGCCTAACCACCCTAGGAAGGGAAGGGAGTACAGTAACCTGAGAGGCCCCTTCAGCCTGACCTGCCTCCTGAGAGGCCACATCCTGCAATAACAAAGTCTCCCCCTGGGACTCCAGAGAAACCTCCGGTGGAACCCCCGGCTCCACCGACACCTCTAAAGAACCGGCGTCCGGTACGGACGGTTCTTCTTGCCTAGGCTTAGCTGCTTTGTCCTTGCGCTTCTTCGAAGAAGCGGGCGTTGGAGCATCCGACGGCATATTATAATTGCACCGCTTCCCGAAGACTAACCTGGCACAATCTAACCTTCTCTTAATAGTGCGCTTATTGAATCTAGCACAAAAGCGACACCCCACAACGTCGTGCTCAGGCCCTAAACAAGGAATACACAAAGTATGATAATCTCTATGCGGTATCTGTTTCCCACAAGAAATACAGTTATTCACTTTTTCTGACATCCGGTAAACCACTGAGGCAAGAAAAAACTAAAATATTCCCCAACGGGGTACTTAGCTAACTTTAACTCGGTCTGAAACTCCGAATTCAAAAAATTTCAGAACGCCAACCGGCACTTGCAACGCTGCTTCTGCATCGGACCATGCGGCAAAAAAGACTGAGGATATGACGTCGGTCATGCGCATTTGTACCCTGACGTCCTGATGTCAGTCTAATGCGCCTTGACCAACGTCAGCCTTATACTTTGATATTCGGGCCGACCGAGGACAGCGGACTACCCAAGTGTAAGGACTGCAGCAATGTGAGATGAAGAACATCAACACATAGTATATACTTACAGGTAATGTAGGGCTAAAGAATCTTTCCTTTTGACTGCCGTAGTGCAATATCAGAGTTGGTATATATAATTAATGGGGGTGACTCGGTGAACACCGGACCCTACTTATGTGGGGGGCTGTACCCCCTACATCCCCTGATAATTATATATACCAACTCTGAGATTGCACTACAGTAGGGAAAGGGCAAGTTTCCTTATCCCTACCATACCGAAAAGTCTGTACTATGTTCCATTTTCTTTATGTTGGCCAACTATGATCATTCATTATTATTATTTATGATCATATGGCTTTTCGAAGAAAGACATGTTGAATGCTATGTTTGCTATGAATGGCAGTTTGAGGATTGTGCCATTCAATGTATAAATATAGACCTGCAGCTTGCATGTAAACTGCATATGCAAGTATGGTGAAAATATTGCCTAGTTCTGTTATAGGGGAGGATTGGAGGATAGATGACAAAATTTATAGTAGAATGTAGCATTATAATGACTTAAACAAGGCCACTGTGGCCTGTTAGAGATTGGGTCTGAGAAGCAGGTCCACACTACCGGAATTGCATATCACAGTCTTTGGCATGGAGCCTTGCTCAAGGTTCTGTGAGCCCCCCCCCCCCCCCCCCCTGTTTGTAGTTTATTACCAAATACTCCTTTGCATTTCACCTTACACCTCAAGGGGACAGCATGTCCAGGCAGCTGTGTTAAATGTGTACAGTGAAACACTGTCATTCAAAAACTATTTATCGCTATGCCAATAGGATTTCATCATACAAACCTGCGTAACAGCACTATAAACTGAGTCTGTGTACCAAGCAGTCGGTGTTTCGTTGCTGTCAATGTTCTCGGCTCGTTCATGTGGGTTTCGGGTAAGTGGTGATTCGGTGATGTGTAGGGGATCCGTATATATGTATATGTATATGGGTTGTGGCTGAAAATGGGTTTGAAAAGAACACATTCACTTTCCTGGCTAATAAATAAATTAAATGTTTCTGTATCATAAAGCTTACTGCAGACTGGCTTGCTATAATATATATTGTGCACAGTAACAACCCCTAGAAAACATTTAAAGGCCAGTTTATCTACCCATTTTCCAAGTGGAAATAAAAATAATACAAGATTCAATAAACAAAACATAACCATCAAGAAGAAGCTGCTTTATACAGCTGCTGTAACAAAAATATTTTACGTGCTATGAAATCAAACCTGACCTTTCACCAACAGTGGAAGTGCATATGTATGCTTCATACAGATGTAAGCTCTAAAAATAAACTAGCTAGCTGAAGACTTGGCTGTGTTGATACAATGGTTGATTAATTTGGGAATTCATCAGATGTCTGCACATTTATTTAGACCAGTCATATCTGATGATGCTAAAGATAATTTTATAAGGTTGCAGACGTTACATGTGATGCGCTTGAGCAAAATGCAAGCTTTAATAGCAGAATGAGCTTTCAGGAAAACTATTCTGTGTTATCTTCGTCTTTAGTCCGGTCAACGCTTAACTGGGGCTTCTTTGGTTTCTTTGTCTGTGTACATCTACAACATAAATCCTTACATCAACTTAGTTAATGTATATCGTACTAGAGGTCAGTTTTGTTTCTTTACATATAATCTACATATGGTCTAGGACAGAACATTCTTACTGCACTCAAAACCATATAAGTACACAAAGCTGTCATATGCACACAACTATGCAATGGAGCTATTACATTAAACTGAAGCATTGGATGCAGAAATACAACATAAAAACACAATGTCTTGAACAAACAGCATACCAAAAGTACACCTAACTGAAATTCAACCTCTAGAAAAAAGAACCATGAAAAGTGAAGAAACACTGCATGGAAGCAAAGATATCTGCAGTCCACTAGACACTATTATAGTTTAAAATCAAAGTTACTGAATGCCATTTCCAAGGAACATTGGATGTCACAAGGCAGGAAATTACTTCCTGTACCACAAGATATTATGATCTTGGACTAAGTATTTAAACGTATGTGGGGGGTGCAACCCCTGCAATGGAGGTATTGATGGGCTTAGCTCCCCTGCAAAATATAGATCTGTTATTATCAAATATATTACAAGCTATCAAATCAAGCCTGACCATTCACCTCTTATCTTATCATGACTATTACTAAAGATCCACTAGGAACTATCATACCCATAGTTACTTACCAGACAAAATTCCATATTCTCCTTGACCTTTAGTTTTCTTTCAGACTACACATGGAAATAGTAAAAAACACCAAGACGAACTGGAACTCAATAAGAGAAGGCTGCAACGTTAAAACGATTTAATGAACTCACAGATAAAAATTAGCGCTTTCGGCGGAAAAAATAGTCCGCCTTCTTCAGATTACACAACGGAACAGGAGAGAAATAGTAACAAAGACAATCATTGAGTAGCTAAAAATGTGCTACAAAATTTGCACTCTACTACATTTTGACGTACATCCAGACCTAGCCAATAATACGATTATGCCTATTTTAGAATATGGGTTCTGTATAATCTCACTTCTTTTCACATGAAACAAACAACTATTACAGTCTTTTGAAAATAAAATATGCCACTCTGCATATCTTGCAAGTCCAACCACTGTCAACTCTTAGACAATTCAAATGGCTACAAGTTAGCATCAGAGCCACTTTACTGCTTAACACCCTATTATATGAGATACTACAATTATAACACTGTCCACTCCTACTGAGTAAATTAATGGTCAGGATTTTTATCTCACTCCCTCAGGAACAAGTGAGTCCAACAAACACGGCAGGACACTGTCTGGACTGTCCCTCAGGAACAAAGACTCTCATCTATTAGTAAGGCCACCCTTTGGATTGGCCATCATTGAATAGCCTTCTCCAAAACAAACCAAAAATCTAAAAGGAAAGAGAGTTCAACTAAGAACAAATGAAGCAGACCTCAGTGGCTCGACATCCAAGTTTAATTAAATCCTTGAGCACTTTTGTCCCGGTATAGTGGACTTCATCAGAATACAATATAAAACACAAATCAGACTTAAACAGCAAACTAAAATCACATGGTAATCTATCTAACCAAATATTGTTGTACACCTACTAAACCACCTACCAAGGTAAAATTTAACCTATACATTGCTGGTACACACTGCATAACTAGTTCAAGCAAACCCCATATTAATACATAAACTATATTAGTGTATAAATAATATCATATTATAAATATTTTATAGTAGAATCACACAATAAAATCTGAGAAGTATGTTGAAAACTACAAGTAATTAGAATTTAGTCTCAGTAAACTACTTAAAGAAACATGTTCATTCAAACCAGGGGGGCTGTAGCATTGGTATGGAAAATCCATTGTAATTCTAAGTATTCTAAGTAATCTGATTCAGGACCCTGCACATTTTTTTTCTCTCACTACAGTAAAGTGCAAAAACTGTTCCAAACACATAGTATACCACAGTAAGCAACAACAGTCTCAAAATCAACTTCAAGTGGTCTAAAATTCTTTAAAAGGCACTTCCCTAGTGTTGGATGCATCACAAAGTAATTAAAATCTAGCATATTTGTCAGCTCAGATGAGCAGAGAGGTGTAGCTCTGCTCTAACAAGTAAAGCTTGGAGCTACAATAGAGCAGACATAATGTTCCACTGTTAGTCATTACCTGCACTTGCCTCTCTATGTACACTTGCTCTGAAATCAAGCATTTATTTATTTATTTGTTTGAATTTCTTAAATGGGTGGAGCGCTGATTAACATTGACTGATTTCAGTCACAGCCCTGGAGCATACATACAATAAACACAGATGCCAACACAATGACTAGATGCTATTCTAGAGCAACAGTAAACATGTAAACACAAATATCCATTTTGTATACACTTGTGAGTAACAAAGATGTGTCCAGTTATGTACATATGTACAAAGGAAACTATGGAAGAGGAGTTAACAAGGTAGTGTTAGACATAACTTCTGTTAAGAGGACAATGCACTAGAAGAGGCAACAGACAGAACACATCGAGTAAGTTAAATTATGTGTCTAGCCTAAAAAAATACAACTAACAAGCAAAGCAATAAAATTACATGAAACATGACAATACTAGGTGACATGAAACAGGGGGAGTAAAGAGAAGGGGAACTAAGCAGGAAATAGATCTAGAAGCACTGATGATGACTGTGTGAATGAACCAGCAGGTGCAATGTAACTGAGCAGGAAATGGCTCTAACAGTAGTGATGTAACTGAGCAGGAAATGGCTCTAACACTAGTGATAACAAGTCAGAATGAGCCAGTATGTGTGGAGTAACTGAGCAGGAACTGTCTCAGTAGTGATAACAAGTCAGAATGAACCAGTATGTGTGGAGTAACTGAGCAGGAACCGTCTCTAACAGTAGTGATAACAAGTCAGAATGAACCAGTATGTGTGGAGTACCTGAGCACAAAATGGCTCTACCAGTAGTGATAACAAGTCAGAATGAACAGTATGTCTGGAGTAACTGAGCAGGAACTGTCTCTAACAGTAGTGATAACAAGTCAGAATGAACCAGTATGTATGGAGTAACTGAGCAGGAAATGGCTCTAACACTAGTGATAACAAGTCAGAATGAACAGTATGTCTGGAGTAACTGAGCAGGAACTGTCTCTAACAGTAGTGATAACAAGTCAGAATGAACCAGTATGTGTGGAGTACCTGAGCACAAAATGGCTCTACCAGTAGTGATAACAAGTCAGAATGAACAGTATGTCTGGAGTAACTGAGCAGGAACTGTCTCTAACAGTAGTGATAACAAGTCAGAATGAACCAGCAAGTGCAGTGTAACTGACCAGGAAATGGCTCTAACAGCAGTGATGTAACTGAGCACAAAATGGCTCTAACAGTAGTGACAACAAGTCGGAATGAACCAGCATGTGCAGAGTAACTAACAGCGGTGATGAACACCATGATACTGTGCTCTACTATCACAGGGGCAAACTCAGGGAACATGAAGGTGCTTCATCCTCAGTGAGGCCACACCAGTACCACATCCTTAGTAAGACCACACTAGAGCCACTGTGTAGTTTTGAGGGCACAAAGGGAGACTGAGAAAGACTAGCAAAGAAGGTACAAAAATATCTGGGGTAGTAAAACTGACAGAAGATTTGACCTTTGAGAAATGGCTGAGGAAAAGAGGAATGTGTACTTTGTAAGAAATGTGAGATTAAGGATATCATATGGGTGCACTAAATAATGGGGGTGGCATATCAAGGGTATACAATTCAAAAGAACTGACTGGACAAATGGCCCAATGAATTGACTAAGGAAGCCCTGCTTCATGAAACTGGTGGTAGGGCAAAATGGGTGTTGAACAAAATGCTACTGAGGGATTTAGATGGGATCTGAGTAAATGGACGAAGGAGTGGGAATGGGCATGAAAGACAAGCAGCTACAGTCACCCCATGGTCTTTTATTAAACTCTCTGTGCATGGATAACTAACTGCCTGTGTCATTACTGTTGTTAAGCAGGTACATATAAAATATAGGTACTGGATGCCTTAACTTCCTATACAATATATGGGGAAAAACATCAGGATCTTACTAAACAAGTTTTGTATATTAGGGCATCCATGTTTGCTTTGTGAGAAACATGCAAACAAAAATAACTTGTCATCCATCATGAAATATATGTATTTTGCATGAAAAGCAAAAAACCTTTACAAACGTCTTTGTTAGCTAAGCATATTATTACACCAGGCTGTTATATTTTCTCAATGGATAACACAGTATCACTCAGTAGGTGAATATTTTAAAGGTTTAAAATTATTTTACACTAAGTTAAAAAGACCTTAGGGGTCTTTTATATATACACACTAAGTATATACAAACTAAGAGAAGTGTAAAGGTATAAACCCCTTGTGAAGGAAGGAAGTTTTAATCCCAGAACAAACTCTTTTACTAAAATATTTCATAATTCGGTTCTACCAAATGCCACTATGCTGAAAAGCTGAAATGCTGAAAAATAATGCCATAAAACAGAAGGGTGCAAAAATTAATTTCAAGCATTTTTTCCAGGCAGGCAAATGCCCTGCCCCAATATGTGTGTGGCAAGCCAATGAACCCCCACCCCTTGAACACACACACACACACACACACACACACACACACATATATATATATATATATATATATATATATATATATATATATATATATATTTACAAAATCCACGGTCGCATCAACTTGAAGAAGGGAGAAATCATTGCTGCTGCACACTTAGAAATCAAACCAGCAATGATGTCCTATGGAAAACAGTATCAACATTGTGCTCCTTGGCTTTTTTTTATTCAAGCTAGTGATACATATGAATTTCACTTGACCACCAATAAAGCAGCCCCAGTGTATAAATATGGAAACACTTCCATCCTGCTAAACCTGTGTGATTTATAAATTAGCAGTAAATAAGTGACCCAAGCCATGCTTTGGCTCCTGGCTTCATTTCCTATACATCAAAGTGTGCATTTATTAAGGTATGGATGCAATAATTGACAATGAGGGCAGCCGATTTATGCAAAAGTATTCAGTGCTGTAAGTAGAAAAATCACTGAGAGAGACAAAAAGTAACAATAATACAACCACATTCCATGCTAATACAAGTCCAGTAAAACCTTTATATGAGTAACGTATAAGTCATGTAGAAAGGACATAAAAATATTTTCTTTTGATAACAAAGTTAATTCATAGGTGAGTGCATTCCCTTATAATCTTTGCATTCTTATTTTGACCATAACACAGTTTTTCTAGAGACAATAAAATGATCTTATTTTCTGTCAAGAGACAACTTAGATAATATCTATGTATGTATATCCCTGACTACTGGGTCAACTCTAAGGGGTGTGCTGTTAAATGATAGTTACCAGGGATCGATGACTTCCCAAAGGATACTATTATGCATTTCTTGGCATTTAGTTTTAGTCCATGGCTCTGATACCAGTTGTCTGTCTGTGTCAGCCCCTCCTGGAGAACATTTGTGCCAGTGTGAGATTCAATCACAACTCTTAATTTGCAATCATCGACAAATTTAGTTAGCCAGGGACCACTGACATTGGCCTTGACTTCTGAGAAGCAAATGCCAAAAAGGAGAGGTCCAAGGGCTGATCCCTGAGGGACTCCACTTGTGAGTAGCCTCTTTGTAGAGGTGGACTCCCCAGTTTTAACTTCCTGAGTCCTGTCTGTGAGCCAGTTGGCTATCCACCAGGTGACATATGAGTTTGTATCTAACCTCTTGAGTTTGTCAACAATGCCCGAGTGGGGTATTGCATGCAAACTGCTCTCAGTTCTTCATATATAATACTAGCAGCAATCACAGGTCACTGCATATACTAAACCTGAATCTTTACACTTTGCATATTTACTGAACAAGAACATCTCAGCTAAGCTAGAGCTATGATACAGAGTGATAAAGCCCTAACTATGATCTAGGTAACCTGGGTTTGATTAAAATGTTGGGCATCTGAGGCATTAACAGAAAGGGATGTGCGTGCCCATTTCAGGGGGAGGGCATTCAGCTAAAGCACTCTCTGAGGTGAAGTGTGGACCATAGAGAGGACTAGCCCTTGGACATGTTATACAAAAGCAGGGAAATAGAGGACAAACAAAGGTAAGTCATTAATACCTCCCTGTAGAAGCAGTTGCTGGCCTGCCCCCCCCCCCCGAAATCTCCTTAAGATCCATGCTGGCCCCAGCTCTGTATCAGAGTAGGTCTAGGGATGGAAGGAGGAGATGGAGAATCCAGTGACAGATGAACACTGGGATGAATGGAAATCAGAAAGGGGAATCTTCTCACCTGAGGTGCATGTACCGATATATATGTAGCTTTTATAGTGCCACACATGGAACAGCTATTACAGGGAAAGCTGAATGATCTATCACACTGTGTGTTAAGCTTATACTCCAACAATTCTTTTTACATTTTTTATCCTCTTATAAGTAAAATGGTTGAGCTCACAGCTTTGACATAATATCCCTATTAGACATCAGCACCATCCAGTTTGAATAATTTCTTCAATATCTCTACTTAAATGACCATAATAAAGACGTTTCTCTTTCTTTTTGCCCCTTGTAGTGCATGCTCACTATCCATTTCTTTATTGTTGACAAACAGGAGCAAATTACCATATTGAGCATTGCTCCACAGTTTCCTTAGTTCTCTGTTCAGTTGTTCTAAAGGATAACCCTGAACTTTTAACATTACATTCTCTTACTTCTGCAAGTATCATTTTGGGTGTTTTTAACAGTACAAACTAGTTGACCCGTAGGTATACTTTTCTTTACTGAAGGGGGATGGAAGCTGTTAAAATGTAAAAGGATGGCAGCTACAACAGTTTTTTATGGTATAATAACCAACTTGCTATTGTCACTCCTTACATAAAAACATAAAAAAAAATCTAAGAAATTAATTTCTGTTTGATTCACAGTGGCATTTAATTTTAAAGGGGCATAGGTAGATTCCACTACTTCTATCAACTTGGAGATTAAGCTATTCCCCCCATGACCAATAGTGCAGCTTCCATAAAAATCAGCAAAGCAACAAACTGAATCCAAATCTGTATATACAAACAAGAGACATAAACAGGCATAACTCTGGGGGAAAGCCCCAATTTTGCAAACACTAGTATAAGTTCAATAAAATGTTTTGGATTAGTACAAAAATATTTCAGTAATGAACAAATGATCTTCAAACCTAGTACCTACCTATGAACCTATGAACCTGTAAATCTTCCTGGTGATGAATACTGCAATACAGAGCATTTATGTCAATGGTCATAAAAATAACACTCTATTTAACCCTATTTTTATTTAACTTAAAAACTTCTGTTTCAAGGATAAAGTCTTTAGGTGTCTTAACCAAGGGCATTTAAATGGGAGCAAGACTTCAGTAACAAACAATCCACCTACCACTATTAGGTCGAGTGAGGGAAAGGAACTATGCACATTTTTGTACATTTTGGAAATGTCATAAAATAATAGATACGTATAAGAAGACAAATGGAAATACCTATAAAGAGCCCCTATAATTCTATGGTTATAAACAGTCAACCAGATTCAAAAAAGCTTACATGGTCTGTTTACACCATGTGCATGTCGTAGAGCACTATTTTGGATTCGGTAAGTGTCTCTACACTGTGCATAGAGCTGTGCACTGCCGTGCAAACAAGGTAAACACCGTGGAATGCAAATTACAGCATAAGCAGCTGAATTGTATGCTAATCAAACATTCCAAGATGGAGGAGCTATTCAACAAGCTATAAAGCAACTGTATAGACTCAGTGCTGGTTTTTTTCCTGTAAATTCAAAAACCTACTGGAATGCAGCCATGGAAAGGAGTCTACACAGAAACAATGTTAGGGGCTACTGTTACATTAATTCATGTATATGTGCTGAAGGCTGAAGTCTGTGCTGCTGCTGCTAATAGACCAAGGCGAAGAAGGAGAAGAGTTTTCAGACCCCAGGTAACTTATCACAATCTTAGAATTTGCACTTAGAATTTTAGCTACAGGTACCTTTCAGAGACCAACAGGGGGACATGCTTGGGGTGTCACAGGCAACAGAATCCAGGATCCCCCATAAATTCCTGAATGCAATGTTCCAACATGCTAGTGACCACATATATTTTTCCCAAACTCCTGAGGATAGGGTCAGAAATATGCAGGAGTTCTACTCTGAAGCACACTACCCTGAAGTACTGGGCGCCATAGATTGCACACATGTAGAAATTAAGGCGCAGCCTCGCAAACAGGGAAGGCTGTACATTAACAGAAAGGGCTTCCACTCTGCCAGCTGCCAAGTCATGTGTAATGCCAAGGGAATCATTTTGAATGTGTTTACCATGACTCACATATCTGGCACACTGCCCAACTGTATCAGATGTTCACTTTTGGGGGCATATCCCACAGGGTCATTTACTGGAGGCCGCAGGTTATGCACTGGAACTGTGGCTGATGCCACCCATCAGAAATTCACACACACCCACTGAAAAACACCATAATGAGGCACATGCTCAAACCAGAAATATCACAGAGCATGTGTCTGGGCTGCTGAAGTCATGGTTCTGATGCCTAGATACATCTGGGAGAGCCCTTCGGTACAATCCACGTAGTACTGAAATATTCACAGAATGTGCCATGCTATACAACATCATCCTGAGAAAACACCTTCAGCAAGATCAACAAGAGGAAGGGGCACACATCCCACTACCAGTGACAAGATCACCACAGCCACATGCAGGTGAGGAGTCAGAGGTGGAAGCAGAAGCTGCTGTAGGTTTAGGCAGATGTAGGTGTGCTCAATATGCCCTTGCATTGGTTAAGAGACAACTCATAGCACACTCATTCACCACCTAAGGGGCTAAAACCCTCCTCCTACGCACAAACATATAGTAACATTGGTGCCAGGAAATGCTTACAACCTTTACTGACCCATGTAATATCTGGGTACTGCTTGCATTAGACAGAGTCAGCCCTAAACTAAAACTATTGCAACTGCTGGATTTACAAGGTAAGTGTTGAACCTGGAGTGTATTGTGCAATAATATGAATGACTGGCACATCCTTCCATGTTGTTACTTAGTAGTGTAAGCAAGTAAAAGGTGGAGATTTATACAGAAATTACCTTAACATGTGCCAGCAGAGACTAATTTGACTTATATTTGCCCATTATTAAGTAGTAGGCCTCAGGCATCAAAGATTCATGCAGTCATACCTCTCAAAAATAGTGATGGTCACTGCATGCCCTCTGTATAGCACAATACATTTGTACTGGAAAATCATTAAAGAGAGAAGTTATAGAGTAATGATACACACTTCATTTTCAGACTCCACAACTCTCACAAGATCATTAACAATAAAGATGGAAAAGTTTTGATGCTGTCAGCTGTTTAACTTTCTAAGACCAGTACAAGTCAATGGTACAATTATCAGTTCAACATTACAAATGCAGATATATTAAGCACTAAGTCAGCTATACACCCTGAGCATCAGACACAAAGCTTATGTATCTCTGAATCCAATAGATAGAAAACAGGGATATGGCACAGTTATCATCACTTGCACAGAGTGTTGTGGGGGGGCAGGAAGCCTAGGCTGACACAAAAGGTCGGTGAGTGTGTGTGAGTAAGAAAAAGAAGCAGGAAGACATTTGAATAAAGTAACAAATGGCCAGTGAGACAAAATGAGTTAGTTTCACAGCTGAACCATGTAAAGTGCAGTTTTGTACCTACCATAAATGTAGATGTTCGAGTGTATACACTGCTGCAGTCATTACACTTGGGTTATCCTGCCATCAGGCCGTTCCCCAGTCGGCCTGAGTTCCAAAGTCTTGGTCCGGCGTCGGTTGCTGTCGCCCCCTCCCTGACATTAGCACGACAGGGGTATATAAGATGCAGCCAATGCCATTTTCTTCAGTTTTTCTTGCCCCAGATGTCAGGTGTCCCCAAATAGGTAGACAATTCAAATAGCTAATAAAACATACATAAGAAAAGCAAACAACAACTTTCAGATACCAGCAAATACTCCCCATAGGTAGTAAAGGGTAGAAGACATAGGTACGTACCAGCAAGTAAGAGGGGAAGGAGGGAGGTAACCTGGACTGCAGCAGTGTATACACCTGAACATCTACATTTATGGTAGGTACAAAACTGTACTATGTTCATCATGTTACAGTGCTGCAGTCATTACACTTGGGTAGAATCCCAAAGCTGAGGTAGGGTAGCTGGTTCTATAAGGCATTAGGGGTGGCTATAAGGCCCTGCAGCACTGCAGTGGCAAAGCCAGCTCTGGATTTAGAGTATAGAGGCAGATGGTAATGCTTGGTGAAGGTATGTACAGAACTCCAAGTTGCTGCTTCCAAAATATCATTGGTAGGTACTCCTCTGAGGTATGCAGTTGAAGTGGCTGTTGCCCTGGTGGAGTGAGATCTAATGCTGCTAGGTACAGGTTTCCCATGGTGTGTATAGCAGAAACATATACAATGTCCTATCCATTTTGAAATAGTCTGTTTTGAAATGGCTTTTCCCTGTGCCCCTGCAGCATATGCTACCAATAATTGCTCAGATTTTCTGAAAGCTTTGGTTTTGTCCAAGTAGAAACGTAACTGCCTGTGAATGTCCAAGGAATGCAGTAGTCTCTCCCCTTTATTCTGTGGTTTTGGATAAAAAGTTGGCAAATGAATAGTTTGGTTTAGAGCCATGCTGGATACCACCTTTGGCATAAATGTAGGGTTAGTTCTTAAAGACACCCTGTCCTGGTGGAAAATGAGGAAAGGTTCCACTGCCATTAGTGCCTGTAATTCTGAAACTCTTTGTGCTGATGTTATTGCCAGGAGCAGAGCAGTTTTCCAAGAGATATATTTTAATTCTGCTGTGTTAGCTGGCTCAAAAGGAGGTAAAGTTAATTTTTCCAAAACAAAATTGAGGTCCCAAGTTGGAGTAGGTGCTCTACGGGGCAGTCTTATGTTTTGAGCCCCTCTGAGATACTGTCTTAGCAAAGGATTAGAGAAAATTGGTGGATCTGTGTTGTAATGAGCAGAGATGGCAGAGGCGTGGATCTTGATGGATGAGAAGGAGAGGCCTTTGTCCAGCATCTCAGTTAAATATTGTAGTATCTGAGGAATGTTTGGGACATGAGGGTCAAGGCTGTGAGCTTGGTTCCAGGCACAGAATCTCTTCCATTTATCCGAATAGGCTTTCCTGGTACTAGGCCTTCTGGCCTCCAGAATGACATCCATAACAGCTTTGGAGAGCGGCATTGCTTGCTTGACTAAGGACTCTTCCATGCAGCTAGGTTTAAGGTCTTTAGCTGGCTGTGTAGTATCTGATTGTTGTGCTGAGTCAGCAGATGTGGGATTTGAGGCAAAATCCAGGGTGGTCCTTGTGCTAAGTTCTTTAAGATTGGGTACCAGTGCTGGCGTGGCCAGTCTGGTGCAATCAGGATCATCTTTGGCTCTTCTTGCCTGGCTTTTATGAGTACCTTTACAGGAGAGGTAGTGGTGGGAAAGCGTATACTTGTAGGTTTTTCCAGCTGAATGAGAGGGCATCCACTTTCCATGCTTGTGGATGGTAACTCCTTGTGCAGAATTTCTGTAGCTGGCAGTTCATTGGGGATGCAAACAGATCTATGTCCGGGCTCCACCATTTCTGTGTTATCATTCTGAATATTTGTGGATTCAATTCCCATTCGTGGGGATCCATGATGTTTCTGCTTAAGTCGTCTGCCAGAGTGTTTTTCTCTCCTGGCAGGAATTGTGCTTGCAGATGAACTTGATAGTTTAGAGCTGTGTTCCACAAGGTCATGGCTTGCCTGCAGAGGGGGTAGGAGTGAGTGCCCTCTTGCTTGTTTATGTACCACATAACTGTAGTGTTGTCTGTCTTTAGTAGTAGTTGTCCTGGATGCAGCAGGTCCTTGAAAGCTATAAGGGCATTTTGTACAGCTAGCATGTCTTTTTGATTGATGTGAAGATGCCTTTGTTCTGCGGGCCACTTGCCCTGAATACAGTTGCCTGCCATGTGTGCTCCCCAGGCGTAATCCGATGCATCTGTTGTCAGTGTTTGCCTGGCTGTGGGTTGAGTAAAAGGCTGTCCCTTGTTGAGGTGACAAGCTTGAGCCCACCATTGAAACTCCTGTTGAAGGCGAGGAATTAGTGGCATAACTGTTTCCAAACATAAGCCATCTGGGCCATTGTGTTCAAGCTGGCACCCAGGAATATTATCTCTTGTGAGGGCACTAGTTTTGATTTCTTTTCATTTACTGTGTACCCCAGGCAACTTAATAACCTTTTTACAAATGCCAGATGCTTTAGAAGAATGTCTCTGCTTGAATCAGGCAGTTGTCCAGGTACAGATAAATATGAATTCTTTTCTGTCTGCAAAATGCAATTACTGGTGCCAGGCACTTTGTGAAGACCCTGGGCGCAGTAGATAAGCCAAAGGGCAGTGCAGAGAATTGATAGTGCATTGAACCAGCTATGAATCTGAGGTATCTTCTGCAGTTTTGTCTGATAGGGACATGCAGGTATGCCTCCTTGAGGTCCAATGTCACGAGCCAAACTTTCTTGGCCAGCATGGGAAGAAGCTGCTGTAGTGTCAACATTTTGAATTTCGGAACATCCAGGTAAGTGTTTAGAGAAGAAAGATCCAGAATGGTTCTCCAGGCTTTGTCCTTTCTGAGAACCAGAATGAGTCTTGAGTAAAATCCTTGTCCTTGCTCCTGTGGTGGTATCTTTTGAATAGCTCTCATATCCATGAGTGCTGTAATTTGTTTTTGAGCCTCTGCCCATTGATTTGGTGGCAGATTTGGCATTTCTTTTAACCTTGGCAGAGTGTGAAAGTGGAACCTGTAACCTTGAGATACAATGTTGAGAACCCATTTGTCTTTGGTGATCATATGCCAATTGTGATAGAAAAGTGCCAGTTTTCCTCCCAAGGGGGCTGCCAAGAGAGAGTTGTTTGGCAGCTGTAGTGGGAAGTCATTGGGGCTGCTTTTTATATGGTTGGGACCTGTATTCCCCTTCTTTCTGGCCTGATGCAACCCATTGTTGAGGCCTGTAAGGACCTTGTGTTTGGCCTCTACCTCTTGGACGTCTGTATCTGCCCTTTTGAGGTCTGTCTGTAACTGGAAAGGACCAATTCTCAGTTGGCCAATTTCTGCTAAATCTAGGAGGCTGAACCTGTAAGAAATCCTTCACCGTTTGCATAGATTTTGCCTTATCCTCCATTTTCTTTAATACCTCTTCTGCCTTAACTCCAAATAACACATCCTGCTGCAAAGGTGCATCCAATAATTTTGCTTTAACATGCTATGGTAATGTATGTTCTTTTAACCAAGCATGTCTTCTAATGACAGAGCCTGTAACTGCTGCTCTACAGGAGGCCTCTAAAGAATCAAAACCACATTGCAAAGTATGTTTTCCCACCTGTTCAGCTGCATGCAATAAATCCTGCATTTCTTTAAAAGTAGGAGGATCTGAATCTGGAAGCATTTTTTGTTTCAACTGAGACAGTAAAAATTGCTGATATTTTAGCATGTGAAACTGGCAATTTAAGGCTCTCATTGCTAAAGTTGCAGACGTATATACTTTCTTTCCCCATCTGTCTAATGCTCTAGAATCTCTGTCAGAGGGAACTGGATTCTTGGCTGATGAGGCCTTAACCCCTTTGGATCCCTGAGAAATAGTTTCAGGGTCAGCAACAGGGCTTTTGTACATAAATTTGTGTGAGTCAGGGACTCTGTAGTATCTGTCAGGTTTAACAGGGGCTGGAGGTAAGGAATCAGGATTTAAGCTGGATTCAGTATACACATCATCCACAACATCTAACACTGGCGGAATAGCAAGGGGTCTGTGTTGTGGTAATAAAAGGAAGTCTCTGAGCCTTTTCTTGGATTCCGAGTAATCCTGGCCTTCCCAATGGAAATGCTCCCTCATGGTAGTGGTTTAGACTTAGCAGAGGGTTTAATGCTTAACTGAGTAGGTCTGAAAACACCCTCTGAAGCTGCGGGTAGCTCAGCTACTCCAGAACCCTCTGAAGGGTTAGTTTCGGTAGGCTGAATAACTTGTGCATCCGAAGGCCCAGCCATCTCCACGTAGGAGTCAGAGGCGGCCTGTGGTTCTACAGAGGCAGTAATCAGGGGCTGCGAATGTGCCTCACTGAAAACCAGAGAACCGGCGACTGGCCTAGAAGAGGCTTCGTCATCAGTTTTGGGCCTCGGATGCCTATCCTTGTCTTTGCGCTTTTTATGTATTCCGGTCATCGAAAGTTTCAACAGCATGGTATAATTGAATTTTCTACCAAAATAATGTTGGGCAAAATCAAACCAACATTTAATAGTGCGCTTGTTAAACCTAGCACAAAACCAACAACCAGAGACGTCGTGGTCTGGGCCTAGGCATGGGATACAGTAAGAATGGAAATCCTTATGAGGTATTTGCTTCCCACAAGAAATACAGTTATTAACTTTTACTGACATCGGTCTGAGGCAGGAAAAAGTTTCCCCAATGGGGTACTTAGCTTTGTAGAAGACTTCTGTTCTGGATTCAGAATGAAAATCTCAGGAGACGTCCGACCGGCACTTGCAAACTGCTTTTGCTTCAGGCACCGCGCGGCAAGAAAGACTGAAGAAAATGGCGTCTGATGCATCTTATATACCCCTGTCGCACTGACGTTAGGGAGGGGGCGACAGCAACCGATACTGGACTAAGACTTTGGAACTCAGGTCGACTGGGGAACCGCCTGATGGCAGGATAACCCAAGTGTAATGACTGCAGCAGTATAACACGATGAACATCTGCTGTGTGTGTGTCTGCATAGCTCCTCCAGGTGAAATTGGTGTGTGAGTGTCTGCATGAACACAACCAAGCTCTGTGCTAGCTCTACATCATGGTATGTTGGACAGGTATGAGTCATACATGCTAGGTGGCAGTTCATTGTTGTGTTACCCAACCACGAGAACTGGCTCTGCCAGGAGTTGCACTGGCACATCTAAGCCAATGGTCAAATGTACTGCTGCTACCTGAATGTGACAAATGTCTGCTGGATGAGCTCCCCTCATGAGGTCATCCAGGACCATGATCCTATGTCCTGCCACATCTGGATGTGGACAGCTCAACCACTGATGAAGCAGTGGAAGTACTGCCACTATGGGAGCATGACTGGGCACAGCCACATTGGCTAACAGCAGAAGATGTGGCTGACCTACACCCACAAAGATGCCAACCCCCTCCCAGCAGATGTTCCATCACAGAAACTGCCCATTCCAACGTCATTCATCCGATCCATTGAATCAGCAACATGGTGGCGGTAGTCATGCATGTCAGCCTGTGCCACATCTATAACTGTAAGCATTTCTCTGGAAGACCTATGGGAACATGCCCGTGTCTCCATGACAGCCCTAAACATATGTTGAGTGGCACAGGAAGAGACATCTGAATCAGGTGGAGAATGGACAGCATACTTCCTACAAACACGCCTAATAACCCTCCTGCATGGAACCTCGACCACACCTTGGCTACAGCCAGAGTCAACAGGCACTGAAGCCACAGTAACCACACTGCCTTGATCAACTGTCTCACCATCCACCTGTTCAATATCTGGGGGCTCACTGGAATGGGTAGACATAGACCTACTCGTTGTGTCTGATGAAATTTCAGGGAATAGCCGTATGTCAAACTCAGTGTCAGATTCAACCTCTATACCCCCCGATTGTGCCTCTCTTTGGCCACCATCATCATAAGAGGCTGCTGATACTCTGACATCAGGTGGTAGAAGACCCACACTTCTACTGTCAGGATCACCTGTGATAATAAGCAACAAACACAGGAAAAAATTAATGCCTACACCACTATAGTCCAATATATGCTAACAAAATAACAGTGGTGCCACTATTAGACAGTACAGCAATAAACATAACAGTCCTGCCATCAATGTCACACACTAAACTATTTCTTTGAACTGCTCATCAGTACTGACATAAAATGTTTGGCTTAACGTGCAGATAATGTCATAGCTCTCAACCTCTTAGTGCAAGAAATCTGGACAAAGCCCAACAAAATGGGAGGACAAAGGCCGAAAAACAAGGACATATTTTAAATATTGCTCCTAGTTGCTGTAGTAACAGCATTTATTTTAACATACATTTTCTGAAGGATTTGAAGTCTGAAACTCAAATGCATGTCATTATTTAGTGACTTCAATCATCAGATCATCCTACTGATTTGCCAGAAAACCACAAACTTTATGAGGCACAGACTAAAAATATGGGACAAAAATCTGGACATTCTGTGAAACTCTGGGCAGTTGAGAGGTATGAATAGTTTGCTCCCTATGCTGGACTGTCCTGAAAGAAGTTAAACAAAAGGTAAGGGTGACATCATCACAATTAACTGTAACACCGAGGGTAAAACATTTTGCCTTTTATATGTTCATTAACAATCCTTTCAACAAGAACTTGGATGACAAGCCCAGCCTAAGCCCCATATGTAATCAATAAGAATGTGTTGGTAACTGCAGCAATCTTCAACTCTCCTAACCAATTTCTTGTTAAACAAAACTAACATATTCTGTAAATATTTTACTATACAAATGTATTTAATAATTGAGATACAAAAGCATACCTGGAAGCTCCTCCAGGGACATACTTGCTGCCTGACAGCTGTCTGGATCCCTGACAGTGGACAGGAACTCTTCATTTGCTGTTAGTGGTGGCTCTGTATCAGGCCTCCCCTGTACCCATACAATCATAGGGCACTGCAGCTGCTTTCCTCTGTGCAGATGAGATCATGTCAATGGCCCTATGGTGCACCTAATATATGTCCTGTTGTGTCTGCCTACTGCAGTGACATCCGCAACTACCTGCTGCCAAGTCTACATTCTGCCTGATATATCTCCATGTCCCTTCTCAAGCAGAAAGGCACCATTTCACCTAAAAGCTTCCACAATGACTTGATTTTCAGGGTCTCTGAAGGGTGGTTTTCAGGGATTGAGACACCTGGGTGCTATAGTCCTATGTGTCCTAAAACACAACAGCAGGATAACACACGTAAATATCACATAACTAAAAAAAATAGCTGTTCCCAGATAAAACAGAAAAAGTAGCATTTCACTATTACCCACTGGAGAAACATAAAACAGTCTAGAAATTTGAAATATGAACAAAAGGCTAGATGCCAAAAAAGGGAGAGTAACAACAGCAACATATCCTTGTTCGTGCCATAACAGAAATGCAGCTTTGCTTCCCCACCCCCAAAAGAACAGGCAAATGACACATTTTGCTAACAAACCATCATTGTAATGCTAAATGTGCTATCAAATGAAATGTTCTTGAAACATGTCTACAGATTTTACACAGAACATTCCATTTAAGGTATTTCCAATAATGTATACTTGTGAAATGCCCTGACAAACATGCCCATGCCATCAGCACACTTCTAGCTAATGCATGCAGATAAAGTGTAGCATTTGCTAATAAAAAAAAAATAAAATATTAAACAGATTTTTCTGAATGACATTTCAGCGTATGCAGTATACAGCTGAAAAATGCAATCATATCTTCTCCAGTTCACTAAACCTCTATGCAGATATATCCCAAAGTAACAGCCTCTTTTCTGTGTTTTCCACATAAACAAGTCTCCTCACCTTTAGGTTCGCTAGCTACATGGTTGCCTTTTTATGGTGTAGATTCAGGGCTGTTATTGCCATGTAATATTCTCACATATTTTAAGGACAAGGATATAGAATGCCTTTCATAATGCATGTCTCAGATTACTGGTCAGATAAGACAAAAATGTTCAACAAACTCAGAAAGGTAAGACAGAGCTACATTTTTGCAAGCAATAGTCATAAATGGTTGTGTGATCACTCAGTGCACTACATCCAAAATGAATGAATGCACACATAACTGTTATATGGTTTGTTAGTACTGTGGATGACGTTGTGGTTGGCTGTATGCAGAATGATTTTAATTCCCTGTTGCAAAGCTGTTTGTGTAGCAAAGAGGGATAAGGTACCCTTACTGTGCTTTGAAGGTTCATTAGAGTGAGAGTTCAAATCCAGACCTATGCAGAGATATGTCATGTGTACTAATAAACAATTTGTAGTATTAATTTCATAGAGTGTTTTTTATTTTAACTACTTTTCCCTTTTCTATAATTTTCTTTTTTTTTAATGCCAGTGTTTGAGCAATGTATGGCTTAGTGCAAACAAGGAAAATGGAGACAAATTAAAGTCAGGCTTGGCTGTGCTTATCTTGTTTGCACAATGGTTAACAGTGTGCAAACTGGACTAGTGGGCCACACAGGAAGCAGACAGAACACCTGCAGATCATCTGTAAACAGGGGGCCTAATAAAGTGCAAAGGGCAAAAACAATATATTGCTGAACTTTTGCTTTCCATTACACAACTGTGTTTAACTATGTTGCATGGTGGTTGACAAGGTTCCCCAACACTTGCACACAGGACTCAAACAGCCAATAATTGAAAACAGATGCATTCAATTAATTTTGTCGGGCACCGCACAAACACAGTAAGTGGCATTACATGGTGGCTAACACAGAGAAGTTAAGATTGAGTAGGAAATTATAGAAACATCATCTAACTAGTCCTGTGGCAGTAGGTATAAGAGTAGGGCTGGAGTACAGATGGTCTTGGGTTCTAGTACAGGGTGTGTAACCTATTTTTACTGTTGTGACAGTGCAGTTTATAGCAATGAACTGAAAAATAGACACATAACTAAAAAAATAACTGTTCACAGATAAAACAGAAAAAAACATTTCAGTATTACCCACTGGAGAAACATAAAATAGTCTGGAAATCTGAAATATGAATAACATGCTGGATTCCAAAAAGGAAGAGCAACAACAGCAACATATCCTTGCTTGTGCCATAAGAGAGATGCATCTTTGCACCCCCACTCCCAAAAGAACAGGCAAATGACACATTTTGCTAATAAACCATCACTGAAATGCTAAACATGCTATTAAATGAAATATCCCTGAAACATGTCTACAGATTTTATACAGAACATTACATTTTAAGGTATTGCCAAGCATGCATACTTGTGAAGTGCTCTGACAAACATGTCTATGCCATCAGCACACTTCTAACTAACGTATACAAATAAAAGTGTAGCATTTGCTAATCAAAAAATATATATAAAATATAAAAAAGATTTTTTTCTGACTGACAGTTCAGCATATGCAAGTATATAGGTGAAAATGCAATCATATCTTCTCAAGTTCAGTAATCTGTGCAGATATATCCCAAAGTAACAGCCTCTTTTCTGTGTTTTCCACATAAACAAGTCTCCTCACCTTTAGGTTCGCTAGCTACATGGTTGCCTTTTTATGGTGTAGATTCAGGGCTGTTATTGCCATGTAATATTCTCACATATTTTAAGGACAAGGATATAGAATGCCTTTCATAATGCATGTCTCAGATTACTGGTCAGATAAGACAAAAATGTTCAACAAACTCAGAAAGGTAAGACAGAGCTACATTTTTGCAAGCAATAGTCATAAATGGTTGTGTGATCACTCAGTGCACTACATCCAAAATGAATGAATGCACACATAACTGTTATATGGTTTGTTAGTACTGTGGATGACGTTGTGGTTGGCTGTATGCAGAATGATTTTAATTCCCTGTTGCAAAGCTGTTTGTGTAGCAAAGAGGGATAAGGTACCCTTACTGTGCTTTGAAGGTTCATTAGAGTGAGAGTTCAAATCCAGACCTATGCAGAGATATGTCATGTGTACTAATAAACAATTTGTAGTATTAATTTCATAGAGTGTTTTTTATTTTAACTACTTTTCCCTTTTCTATAATTTTCTTTTTTTTTAATGCCAGTGTTTGAGCAATGTATGGCTTAGTGCAAACAAGGAAAACGGAGACAAATTAAAGTCAGGCTTGGCTGTGCTTATCTTGTTTGCACAATGGTTAACAGTGTGCAAACTGGACTAGTGGGCCACACAGGAAGCAGACAGAACACCTGCAGATCATCTGTAAACAGGGGGCCTAATAAAGTGCAAAGGGCAAAAACAATATATTGCTGAACTTTTTGCTTTCCATTACACAACTGTGTTTAACTATGTTGCATGGTGGTTGACAAGGTTCCCCAACACTTGCACACAGGACTCAAACAGCCAATAATTGAAAACAGATGCATTCAATTAATTTTGTCGGGCACCGCACAAACACAGTAAGTGGCATTACATGGTGGCTAACACAGAGAAGTTAAGATTGAGTAGGAAATTATAGAAACATCATCTAACTAGTCCTGTGGCAGTAGGTATAAGAGTAGGGCTGGAGTACAGATGGTCTTGGGTTCTAGTACAGGGTGTGTAACCTATTTTTACTGTTGTGACAGTGCAGTTTATAGCAATGAACTGAAAAATAGACACATAACTAAAAAAATAACTGTTCACAGATAAAACAGAAAAAACATTTCAGTATTACCCACTGGAGAAACATAAAATAGTCTGGAAATCTGAAATATGAATAACATGCTGGATTCCAAAAAGGAAGAGCAACAACAGCAACATATCCTTGCTTGTGCCATAAGAGAGATGCATCTTTGCACCCCCACTCCCAAAAGAACAGGCAAATGACACATTTTGCTAATAAACCATCACTGAAATGCTAAACATGCTATTAAATGAAATATCCCTGAAACATGTCTACAGATTTTATACAGAACATTACATTTTAAGGTATTGCCAAGCATGCATACTTGTGAAGTGCTCTGACAAACATGTCTATGCCATCAGCACACTTCTAACTAACGTATACAAATAAAAGTGTAGCATTTGCTAATCAAAAAATATATATAAAATATAAAAAAGATGTTTTTCTGACTGACAGTTCAGCATATGCAAGTATATAGGTGAAAATGCAATCATATCTTCTCAAGTTCAGTAATCTGTGCAGATATATCCCAAAGTAATAGCCTCTTTTCTGTGTTTTCCACATAAATAAGTCTCCTCACCTTCAGGTTCCATAGCTACACGGTTGCCTTTTTATGATGTAGATACAGGGCTGTTATTGCCATGTAATATTCTCACACATTTTAAGGACAAGGTTATAGAATGCCCTACAGACTGCATGTCTCAGATTACTGGTCACAGAAAATAAGAATGTGTCACAAACACAGAGAGGTAAGACAAAGCTGCATTTTTGCAAGCAATAGTCATACATGGTTGTGTTATCACTCAGTGCACCACATTCAAAATAAATGCATGTACAAATAACTGTTATATGGTTTGTTAGTACTGACATTGCACTTGGTTGCATGCGGAATGACCTCAGTTCCCTTTTGCAAAGCTGTTTATGTAGCAAAGAGGGATAACGTACCCTTACTGTGTTCTGAAAGTTCACTGGAGTGAGGGTTCAAATCCAGATCTATGTAGAAATATATCATGTGTACTAACAAACATTTTCTAGTGTTAATTTCATAGACTACTTGCCCCTTTTCTTTAACTTATTTTTTTTAATACCAGTGTATTTGTGCAGTGCGCGGCTTAGTGCAAACAAGGGAAATGGAAAAAAATTAAAGTCAGATTTGCTTGTGCTTATCTCATTTGTATGACACTTAGCAGTGTGCAAACTGGACTAGTCAGCCACACAGGAAGTAGATAGACCACCTGCAGAATACCTGCAGACAGGGCACCTATAAAGTGCAAAGGTCAAAAACAATACATTGCTGCAATTTTTGCTTTTCATCACACAACTGTGTTTAGCAGTGTTGCATGGCATTGCGTGGTGGTTGGCAAGGTTACCCAACACCTGCACACAGGACTCAGACAGCCAATAATTGAAAACAGGTGCATTCAATTAATTCTGTTGGGCGCCGCACAAACATGTTAAGTGGCGTTATGTGGTGGTTAACACAGAGAACTTAAGAATGAGTAGGAAGTCATGGAAATGTCATGTAACTAGTCCTGTGGCAGCAGGTATAAGTGTAGGGCTGGAGTACCGATGGTCCTGGGTTCTAGTACAGGATGTGCAACCTATTTTTACTGTTGTAACAGCACACTTTATAGCAATGAACTGAAAAATAGGCCAGTGTTAATTCAACATTTTTGTGGCAACAAGCCTACGTATAGGACTGCCATACAGATGGTCCTGAGTTCTAATGCAGGGTATTCCATGCATGTTTAATGTTGTTTCACTTCCCATTATATTCACTCTCACTTATAACACTTTAGATAGTGGAACTGATATGAATTATATGTATGAGGGATAAGGCACCCTTATCATATTTTCAGATGTATGACTGAGGGTACACTGCCTACTATATTTCTGTAAGTATAATTCTACTATCTTGACTTGCATGGCCTTCACAGTTACATAACAAACATACAAAACTGGATCTATATACATGTGTAACACCTCAAACTGTCACCTGTGTTTACGACTGATTACTGACTATGTCTGAGCAGCACTTCTGTGGCAAAGATGGAAGATCACTTTGGAAGAAAATGTTTTGTCTCTTATGCTAGGTTTGAATCCCACACTCTAAAAATCTATTTTATCAGTGTATAAGGGCAAAAACAAATGTGTCAGGTCATGAAATTTATGCCCCCAGTGCATGTCTGCAAACTTAACTCACCTAACTGTTACCTCCCAATTTCCAATATATATTTCCAAGCTACATCACCATACACCCCTCAAACTAAGGCTAAGTTTAAGATTAATCTTACAATTTCAAGTATTTATGTCCTCCTTGCTGTACTCTGCTTAACCTCGTGCAAACGTGGTTGGCATCATTGCTTGGGTTTGCACACTACCAGTAAACTCGATAACTGGAATTGTCGAGAAAGCAACATTTTCCATTGCTCTAGGTTGGGTGTTAGACATGGCTGGAGTTAGTGGAGAAGCTGCCAAGTTTAGGGTGTAGACGTGGGGTGTCCAGGAGTCCAGGATATTTATTGGACTCCTAGTAAAGCATCACAGCAAAAGGATTCTGCAGGGGGACTATTCTGGCTCACAGTATGGGGTCTGAGGCATGGAGTAGTTTAGCTCAGGCTGTATCCAATACTACTGGCATGCTGTGCACTGAACAACAGTGTAGGCATCATTTTAACAAGGGATATCCTCAACTGTTGGCTAAATTAATCTGAACCTGCAAACATCCCACAGCTGCGTATAATAAGATAAAATCTGTAATACTTAGAAAGCTAAATGTAGGCAAGATTGGTATGCATGATGCTCGCTCTTTTCTGTTCTTTCCCCAGCTAACACTGACATAGAATTCAACCGATGGGCTCATGTTGCTTGATTGTTGAGACTGAGGGAAGTAAGTGGTATGTAAGCAGCACAAGAGAAGTATTATTGTAGCTTTAAAGGTTAAAGATAGATTTTTGAGTTTTATAAACGGTTATAGCAAATTGAGCAAGCATATCCTAACTGTAACAGCAAGTATCCATGCATTAGTCTGTAGCACAAACCAACTTTAGGAGTCAAATATAAGAGTGTAGTCACAGGTTCTGGGTTCAAATACCACAAGTAACAAATATATAGTACTGAATTTCTTTAATAAATATTTACATTAAATTAAACTCTATACAAGTGGCAAAAATGATCTTCTGTTAACTGTAATCTGTATAATTGGAAAATGCATATGTGCAACATATCCACATTTCAAAAATGTCTTTCAACAATCTGTAGTTACAGTTTGTATTTGTTAGGACATATACTTAAATGTAATACTTCAGATAAAAAACTTGTATACTACTGTTAATACATTGTAAGTCACATATGATGGTACAAAGTTTATCTTTTTTTTTCTTTCAGCCCAACCCTTATTTCTCTTTTTTATTTTACATTATGTGTCATAAAAATGTCTCCATGTCATCCATCTGTACCAAATTACTAAATGCTACACAGCAGAGTAGGCTAGCCTTCGTGGATCAGCCTGCCCCCAT
The DNA here is from genome assembly GCF_019279795.1 of Protopterus annectens. Classification (NCBI taxonomy): domain Eukaryota; kingdom Metazoa; phylum Chordata; order Ceratodontiformes; family Protopteridae; genus Protopterus; species Protopterus annectens. Next base: position 640,668,298 of record NC_056729.1, on the reverse strand, counting down.
TCTATTGGCTCCAGCACCAGTGCTCAGCATGTCTGGGAGCCAACCTGCCAGCACTGCATCTGCTGCCCCTGCACAACCTGTGCCCTCAGGTAGTACTGCCCCAGCAGCTGGAGCAGTGGTAACCTCTAGGAGCAGTGGTGGAGGTGGTGATTTCATCACCTGCAGGGAGATGCCAGGGTTGCAGTGTAGGGTCATGCACTGTACCATTGCTGTACACCTATGCTGGATGGACAGGCTGCTCTCCCTCATGGTCCATAAGAGAAGAAGACATCAGGCACTTCAGCCACCAGCAGAGTAATGGTAAAGTGATGACAGTCCAGTGGGTGAGGACTCGATTCTCACTGTCTCCATGTTTGATGGGTATGAGCCTGTGGTGTCCCTTCTGTCACCCCAGTCATGGTATCCCCCAAACTTTTATGTCCCTCATCATCCCATTTTTTTTTCTTGCTTGTTTTGTTTGTTTGCATTTGCTTGCTCATCTACCCAACTTACCTGACCCAGAAATACCCATGTCCCTTACCCAGCATTCCTCTCTTACTCAATTAAAAAAAGAAAAATGGACACCTGTCCCACAAAACAAATATCATCCCATACATATTGACACACTTGATTCAGTCCAACTGGCTGTACAACATGATTATGTTGTCATTACCCCTCTTTCTGGAGGTGACAGTCCATCTGCACACATTATCAGTTTTTACTGTTGAATAAATGGATAAATGGATAGCTATAGTTTTTACCTACCTCCCTCCTGCACATTCCTGTATTGCTTTCCCTTTGTTCTTCTTCCTGCTTGCTACCCATTTCACCAATTTCCTATCTACCTCATTTTAACACCTATAATCTGGCCAACACACATAAGTAGCAGAAAAAGCAATGGATCCCTTCAATTTTTGTCCTGTGTGTTTGCGCGGAGTTTGGTATCGTGCACCAATGCCAAGTGACAATGAGCAGCTTTGTAATTCTGTAGATACTTCAGCACAATGCTGCTTAACCCTGCTGTGCTATGCCAACACACAGTAATATATGCTGAATGTACCATAGAGAATAATGCCATTGCATTATCGCTATTTATTTAAAAGTATTGTATACACCTGGATTCGAACCCAACATCATCTGGGCTCAGAAAGAAACATATTGATGCATTTGCACCTGCTACCACATTGTCAGCAAACCAGCAGATGTGCTTCATACACTCAGTTCTAACTCTCAGAATTTTAGCAATACAGCTTGCATTTGCACACTCCTTAACTATGGGCAAACAGGGAAAAATGAATGGGAATGTGTATCTTGTCTGCACAAACACTTTGCTGTCGCACAAACCCACTGCTCACTGCTGTGCTAGTTTTGTCAAGGGTAGATCTTGTTTATTAAACCCAGTGGACTTCTTTGATAATGTTCCCGAAGCCCTGGATGAGGGAAAACAGGGCATACCACTTATCTTGATTTAACCAAGCCCTTTGACACGATCCCCCATTTAGGTTTCGTAGAGAAACTCTCCTATCTTGGAATTAATACATACATTACTAGATGGGTAGCCAACTGGTTCACTGACAGAATGTACACTGTCAAAGTTGGGGAGTCCACCTCCACCAGTAGACCAGCTCAAAGTCAAAGTAAACTTCACTGTCATTCAGATCAACAAATGCAATGTATCACTGGATGAAATTTTTTGCTTCAGGCTCATGTTGAGTACCAGAAGGATCTGTGTTGGGCCCTCTCATCATCTTCTTTTGGCTGTTCCCGTTAGGGGTCACCACAGCGGATCATCCGTTTCCATTTCTTCCTGTCCTTTGCATCTTGCTCTGTCACACCAACCACCTGTATGTCCTCTCTCACCACATCCATAAACCTTATCTTAGGCCTTCTGCTTTTCCTGTTACCTGGTAGCTTCATCCTTAGCATCTTTTTCCCAATATACTCAGCATCCCTCCTCAGCAAATGTCCAAACCAATGTAATCTTGCCTCTCTGGCTTTGTCTCCAAACCTTCCAACCTGGGCTGACCCTCTAATATACTTATTCCTAATCTTGTCCATCCTCGTCACACCCAGTGTAAATCTTAACATCTTTAACTTTGTCACATCCAGCTCTGTCTCCTGCCTTTTTGTCAATGCCACTGTCTCCAACCCATATAACATAGCTGGTCTCACTACCCTCTTGTAGACCTTCCCTTTCACTGTTACTGGTACTCATCTGTCACAAATCACTCCTGACACTCTTCTCCACCCACTCCATCTTGCCTATACTCTCTTCTTCACCTCTCTTCCACACTCACCATTGCTCTGAACTATTGATCCCAAGTATTTAAACTCATCCTTCACCGCCTCTACTCCTTGCATCCTCACCATTCCTCTATCCTCCCTTTCATTCACGCACATATATTCTGTCTTAGTCCTGATGACCTTCATTCCTCTTCTCTCTAGATCATATCTCCATCTCTCCAGGGTCTCCTCCACCTGTTCCCTACTCTCACTACAGATCACAATGTCATCTGCAAACATCATAGTCCATGGGGACTCCTGTCTGATCTTGTCTATCAACCTGTCCATCTTCATTGCAAATAAGAAAGGGCTCAAAGCTGATCCTTGATGTAATCCCACCTCCACCTTAAACACATCTGTCACTCCCAGCGAAGACCTCACCACTGTCACACTACCCTCGTACATATCCTGTACCACTCTTACATACTTCTCTGACACTCCCGACTTCCTCATACAATACCACAACTCCTCTCTAGGCACCCTGACATATGCTTTCTCTAAGTCTACAAAAACACAATGCAACTCCTTCTGACCTCTGTACTTCTCCATCAACACTCTCAGAGCAAACATCACATCTGTAGTGCTCTTTCCCGGCATGAAACCATACTGCTGATCAGTAATCAACACATCCCTTCTTAACCTAGCTTACACTACTCTTTCCCATAACTTCATGCTGTGACTGATCAATTTAATCCCTCTGTAGTTACTACAGCTCTGCACATCACCCTTATTCTTAAAAATTGGTACCAAAACACTTTTTTTTCATTCCTCAGGCATCCTCTCACTTTCCAAGATTTCATTAAACAATCTGGTTAGAAACTCCACTGTAATTTCATCTAAACACCTCCATGCTTCCACAGGTATGTCATCTGGACCAACAGCCTTTCCACTCTTCATCCTCTTCATAGCTATATAAACCAATGTTGGAAAAAGCAAGCCAGGATCCATGAACCAGTATTTATTGGTTTCGTTTTTTGGAATAAAAAAACTCATCAGAATATAACAAATACAAATGAACAGTGACTGACCCAACTTATATATCAATCTTGCTTACAAGGGTGTTAATTAACAATCAGCTTAAAGGTATAGTCTCTAAACACCCCTTGAATCCTGTAGTACAAACATTTGAGAGAATGTGTGAACACTACATACGTAAACTCCTTAAAAATAAGAGAAAGTATTCAGATTTGGACAATAATTTAAATATATATGAGAGTAAACTAACTAGTGATGTATGCAACAATAGGGCAATCAGAGTTATGAAACCTGATAAAGGGGGTGGTTTGGCCATCATGAACACTAATTCTTATTTAGAAAAAAATGTTCGTTATATTATATACTGATGTATATTGTGAGATTAGTTTGAATGAGAAAAATATACTATATAGGAAAGTTGATGTAATTCTAGATGAATTATTGTTAAACAGGGAAATTAGCCTAGATGACTACAACTTTATGGCAGTTAAGTCTTCAAAAATTCCTACCATCTTTGGCATACCAAAGTTACATAAGGATATAAGTAACCCACCCCTTAGGGCCCATTGTTGATGCAAAGGCATCAAAAACATATTTTATTGCCATATACATAGACACCCAACTAAAATCAATATTAAATAATTGTGGTTGGGTTTTAAAGGATTCATGGGACCTCTTAAAGAAAATTAATAAGGATATGCATGACGACGGCCTCTTTTTTGTGACAATTGATGCTAGAGATTTGTTTTCTGTAATCCTACATGGATTGGGTGTGGAGTGGTTTTATCTATTTTTATGCAGGTATACCAATATCAGACATGAGCTTATTAGGACCATTAGAACCTTGATGGAATTGGTTCTAGATGCCAATGTCATAGTTTTTGAAGCCCAGCTCTTTAAGCAATGTAAGAGTGTAGCAATGGGGGCTACATGTGCCTCTATATTTGCAAATATTGTCCTGGCCTTTTAGGAGCTAGAATTAATTTTTAATAGCCAATATGCCCAATATTGGAAGTATTATGGCAGGTATTTGGACGACAATATTATTCTTTGGCATGGTAGTATGGAAGAGCTTAACAACTTTTTGTCCTATATAAAGCAAAGTACAGATTTTTTAGATTTTACTTATACAATAAGGAAAGATGCAATAGATTACTTGGATATTACTATTAAGAAAAAATAGCACAAAAAAAATTTTACTACAACAATTTTTAGAAAACCTACTTATTGTAATACCCTCCTGCACTTTAATAGTTTCCATTCACTACACCAGAAGAAATCCTTGGTAAAGGGCCAAGCTGTTCGTTTGGCCCACATGACATCTGAATGGGAGGATTTCCTACAGCAAATTGAAGTATTGAAGAACATGCTTTTGCAAAGAGGTTATCCTGAACCATTTTTGAAACCCATTCTACAAGAAGTTATAGTCAAAAGGAATAGGGGATATTATTTTCCTTTACTTGGTAAAGGTATTTCTCAAAATGAAGGTATATCTAAGGTAGGAATTGATTTTAAAAGGTCAGCTATCTTTAAGTTTAATAGACAATTCACTGACATTACCCAGATTATTCAACACAGTTGGAACTTATTTTATACTAGTCAAGATTATCTTGAAATAGTGGTGAAGGCTCCAAAAGTGGTCTATCAGAAGGATATTTCCTTCAAGAATATGTTAGAGAGAAATAATATTATTGATACAAAAGTAGGGGGCATATTGAAATTTGGATTTTGCCTTCAATGTAAACATATTATGGAGGGTACGGAGATTGATATTCCTAATTATGAGAAATATTTTTATAAGAAGAAATTTTGTTGTAGTAGCAAATCCGTAGTTTATCTTGCTCTTTGCCAGTCATGTCCATGTTTCTATATTGGCAAGACTATCAATGCCCTTAGAAGCAGGGTTTATCAGCACTGCTATGACATTAGGAAGCAGGATATTAAAAATGCCTTGGCAGTACACATTAACAATAACGAGAGCCATAATTTTAAGTTCACAGTTTTAGAGCAGGTATCAATGGGGGACAGGGGGGGGGGGGTCCAGTCAATGATTTCTTAGAGCTTTATGAATTAAGGTGGCAGATGAGGACCAATGCTACCGAATATCCAGGCCTTAATAGTAACATCTCTATCAGCCCTATACTTAGATTAAAGGCAGAAGGATATATGTGAAAAAATATGCAGTTCATAATATTTATTTATTTACATATGTATATATTTTAATAATGAAATGTTTTCTTCTGTGAGTTTACACATATGGTTTTTATAGATTTTATAGATTTCTTATGTATTTCATATGTATTCTTAAGGTATGTGTTTATTGTCTGTGTGTTTAGAGACTATACCTTTAAGCTGATTGTTAATTAACACCTTTGTAAGCAAGATTGCTATATAAGTTGGGTCAGTCACTGTTCATTTGTATTTGTTATATTCTGATGAAGTTTTTTATTCCAAAAAACTAAAGTGCTCAATAAATACTGGTTTGTGGATCCTGGCTTGCTTTTTCCAACATTGGTTTGTTTAGTTTGCTGTTTCTTTACATGTTCTCTTCATAGCTATCCTTACTTCCTCCTTGCTAATCCATTGCACTTCATGATTCACTATCCCCACATCATCCAACCTTCTCTCCCTCTCATTCTCTTCATTCATCAACCCCTCAAAGTACTCTTTCCATCTGCTCAACACACTCTCCTCACTTGTGAGTATGTTTCCCTCGTTATCCTTTATCACCTTGTTTAGAAACTGTTTCTCTAAAGATCAGGTGAAGGTAGATGGCCTGTGGCTTACCAAGCTTGCAGATGACTGTCAATTGGGTGCGATCATTTAGAGTCCCTCAACAATGTTAAAATATTACAGAAAGGCCTGACACAATAATTGGTGCCAAACTCATGGACTGAAATTATTGTAAAAAATGCCTCATTGCCCCTTTGGCAAAAAAGAAGCCCTGCTAACTATATTATACATAGCGCCCCTCTAAGCTCTAAGTCACTGGTGTGAGACTTGAAAACACAGGTTGACAGCAATCTAAATGTCAATCACTATGTGTCCACAATGGTAAGGCACACATTCTACATTGCCCACCCCCTCATAACAAAAAGGCATTGCATCCAAGACCAGGGAGGTCATAGCTCTGCTGTACTCGACCCTTATCAGATCACTCATTGAGTACAATGTTCTCTTCTCTATGTACCTCACAAGACACCTGCAGCAACTGGAGAAACCAAAGAGGTTTCTGACCAAGAGAATCCAGGGCCTCTATAACATGACATATATGGAAAGACTGAAAGCCCTGTCACTGTACTCAGTATCATACAGGCTGCTGGGAGGCAACCTGTGCCTGGCCTACAGAGTAGTCGGGGACCCTGCCCTAATGTAAATTCTGGACATCTGCAAATCAACTAGGGCAAGAATAACTTGCTCCAGGATCTCATCCTAGCCTGTGACATAAACAAAACATGCTGGAGAGACAGATATATCACTCAGTGATTGATGCTCCTCTGTATTAGCCTTCCACCACATGTGAAGCAGTGCTCCTCAATGACCCTATTCAAGTGCAAATTTGACAACTGGATGGGTGATTATAAATTCACCCCAGGGATGGCACCTATGTTCCTCATGGACAAGGTCAGTTGGTGCTGATCACAAAATCACTCTGGTTGCAACAAATATCTAACTATGCTGAATAAGGATACTTGGGTTTTTACATAGCTAGGCTTGTAAAGGCCCTAGGGCCATTATCCTTGTAATCTCCTAGAGACCTATGAAGCTATGAACTTATGCAGCCCTCCCGTCATCTTCTCTCATACATCCTGTGCTAATATCATGCACTATACGTTGTCCTGCAGCCTTGTAAAAATCAGACTTGTGTTGTGGTGCTTGTGTAAAGTACTGAGTTCTGTAGTCTGTGTAATTAGATAGGTAGGGGTTCTGTTCTCACTACAATCAACTGTATGTGTATGCGTGTCTAGCTAGAACATAAGTGTGTATCCTATATTTACTGCTCCAACACCCTAGATTGACAGTATTTTGATACTTGCACATGCCTGCACATCCATTTCATACAGGCCTCCCAACATCTCCTCTCCAACATGCCCTGCTGATGCCAAACACTATAAGTTGACCTGCAGTCTTATAAAAGTCAGACTTGTGCTGTGGAACTTCCATAAAGTACTAGTCTGTGTACTTAGGTAGGTGTTCTATTTTCACTGCAGTCAACTCTGGTGTGTGTGTGTGTGTGTGTGTGTGTGTGTGTGTGTGTGTGTGTGTGTGTGTGTGTGTGTGTGTGTGTGTGTGTGTGTGTGTGTGTGTGTGGATGTGTGGATTTCAGTCTATCCATATATATCATGGCATGGTTTGTAGACACTGTGTTTTCTTGGTGAGTAACCCCTGTGGTCTCTCCAGCACCTGCATGTGTCTGGTGAAGTACATGAAAAAGAAAGCATTATACTGTATATTAGTGTTCAGATGAGCTTTGAGTATAGTGCCGTAATATAATCCTGAGATTGGAATACGATGGCATGACTTATGATGTGCACAACATAGGCTTTCAATACTTGTGTGGACACTTGGTGGTCAAAGTTCAGATTGCTATGTATATGTGTTCCGTGTGCTTGCACCACTTGCTGGCAGTGCTATAATTAGCAGGGAATTCCACTTTGCAGAAGGAAAAAATAAAGACACATTTTTGCATTTATTTGTAGACCGTGTGCCTTTGTCACCAATCATTTGTCTGTGTTAGCCCCCTGTAGTATGTTATCATCATTGGTGGACTCGATGATTGCACCCAGTATGCAAGAATCAGTAAGCACAGTAAGCCAAAGGCTGTAGACTTTAGCCTGAACTGCTGAGAAATGTTTTCCAAAGAGTAAAGAGCTAAGCACAGATCCCAAGGGTACTCCAGTGGTGACGACTCTACTGGTACAGGTTGATTCACCAACTTTCACAGTATTTGGAGCAAAATCAGTTTATACATCCATTAACAGGCAAAGAATATTATCTGAATATATATGCAGACTGCAGAACATGAAATGTCATTTACTTAGCTATATACCAGTGCTGTACCTCCTTCTATGTAGGAAAAATTAACTGTATGCTAAAAGAAAGAATTTTGAAACACCTTTCAGCCATAAGGTTACATAATACACACAATACACTTTTCCAGCATGTGACAGGCAACCCTGGACATAGCTTTAAGTTCATGGTTTTGCAGGTCATAAATACTAATATTAGGGGAGGGGATTTAATTAATCACACAGAATATAATGAGATGAAATTAATTATCGAGTTAGCAGCAGACAAGGTTTGAATGATGTCATACCACTTAAGCTGGCCCTAAAAAGGAGGAGGGTACAATATTAGAATGTGATTGGTTAACTATCTGTTTAAATTTGATATTGCTTGAAATGCATTTTTATGTGAAGAAGGGCTTAGACTCGAATGTGCTCATGTACTTGCGATTTTACTTTGTTTTTTTATTAAAAGTGTAATTCAGCCTGGTGGTCCGACTGCTCTTTTTTATACATCAATTTTCACAATATGCGCTCTGTCAATGAGACAATTGGTTACCCATCTAGTGTTGTAAGATTTAATCCCGAGATGGAAGAGTTTCTCAATGATACCTGCATGGGGGATTGTGTTCAAACCCTAGGCCAGTTGAGGATAGCCGGTATGCACTGTCTTACCTTCATCCAGGCCTATCACACAGAATCAATGGGCTGTGACAACATCACAAATCACCTATCATGTGACTAGTCACAAACACCTTCCTGCCACAGGTGAATACACACTCCAACACACCCTCCACACAGACTATGTTCCTGTAGAATGATGTACATCAACATGCATCCATCTGAGTTGGGGGGACAACACCCGATGCATGCATGTATAGACACATCCTGACTCTCCTCATCTGTGAGGTAGACTAGCATGTCATCATGGATCTTTTCTAAATGGACACTAGTGATATCCCGGCTGTGTGCAACACACCTGTGTGAGTTGTTAATGCTACATCATGTCTGTTACATCTGTTAGATGTTCTCAAAGAGGTCATCAAGGGTATGCATGATGACAACACTATCATCCTTTTGAACTTGACAAGCCCAAGGCATTTGACACAAGTCTTCTCTGAGGTAGTCACTCAGTGCTGTCAGATGTGGTGATAGTTACCTATGTCACCAAGTGGGTAGACCACTGTATCACATACATGTCATCTAAATATGCTGAAATGTGTGAATTGACCTGTATCTCAGATGCAGTGATCAGGTCCGTACATCAGGGTTGTCTGCTAGGCCCTTTCCTGTCCATTACTTAATTGACAGACATCACAGATGACATACACATCCTGTGTCCAAACAGCTGTCTGAAGGACTGAAGACTGTGGGCAATGATTGACTTCAGCTTTGAAATTAGTATAATACAGACAGTATCAACACACTCCAAAGATTGCTGCCACATCCATGACAACACCTGCAATGACACAAAAACAATGGGGGGATTTGTATGTCAGGAAAACAAACACACAACCCAAGTATAATGTAGACATCACACCCTATAATCTGACCAATAGGTATGTGACCTGTATCCTGGGGGTAGATGCTAAGTGAAACTTCCACCAGCATGTGGTCTCAGTGCTGACTACTCCCTTGTATGTAACACAGCTATTGAATATGTGAAGGACATACACATAAGAGGCCATAATACCTCCATAGTTCATAGCCTTCATCACACCAAGAAATGAGTACAATTCACCCTTCTTCATGTACCTCCCTACACATCTTCCAAATATGTGTAACTGAAGTGCACCACCTTTGCCACGGTGAGCTGTCATACATCTTATTGGCCATACCTAGGTATTATTTTTGTGGCATAAACATTACTGTCTGATAGTGCAGAACCCCCATCAGCTTGTTACAATAGATGCATGTGTGCTACCTGTTTTGGTGATGTACACAGTACATACATAGCTGTCTGACAACATTAATGGCATGGGTAACATTCGTGACAGTGTGGATTGTGCGATATATATATATATATATATATATATATATATATATATATATATATATATATATACATATATATATATATATATATATATATATATATATATATATATATATATATATGTCATTCACATCAGTCAACTAGTCTGTATTGATCTTTATGTCACATACAGGTATAGCAGTGTCTCTCCTAAAGCCTCCAGTAGATGTTACAGTGCCAGGACAGTGTGCATGATTACCCTCATACAGTGTGGATGTATCATAATAGTTGTATAAGTGTGTTTGTGCAGAATCATCTCTGATCACTCTAAATCACATATGTTATATCAGAGACACGGGATTACTAGTGGTATTATTCTGATAATGTCCATGATTGTGCTTGTTCTTTTAATGTTGTCCATGAGCCTTTACCTGTGTCCCACTTGCTGGAGACCTCTTCTGAGATTACACTCATATTCAGGCATATCAGTTTGCACAGCTTCACAATATGCACCCAATCCCAACTGTATATCAAATCCCTAATAGATGTCCTCTGCATTATTCATGTAAGGATGTTTATCTCACACAGACATCTTCGCCATTTTTATGTCACCTTGCATGAAAGTCACACAATAAAAACTTTCACTGCACTGTCCCTACTTACCATATTGAAATGTGATTGGTGTTGCTGCTACAACTGTCATCCTCTGACATGCCCTCATCTGCTGGGGTCTATATTATAACATCAAAGTCTTACAACTTCGAATGTTATAATATTGAACCCAGTAGAGCGAATGCTGGAAATAGCGAAGCTGCAGAACACCGAATACTTTCCTAGGGAAAGTTTTTGGTGGGCCGTTTCTGCAGCTTTGCTATTTCCTCAACTGTGGAGTGAAGGTTACGGACTGGGTTAAGGTAAGTGTGTGAACAAAGGTGAGTGCACGATTGGGCATGGGTTAGGTGAGTTAGGGTTAGGGCGCGGGTCAGGAAAGTGTGCGATTGTGTGGACGTGAGGGTTAGGGTGGGGTAGGTGAGTTAGGGTTTGGGAGCGGGTAAGGTGAGTGTGAGATAGTGACAGACCTTAGGGTTAGGGTTGGATTAAGGTAAGTGGATAGCTAGTGGTGTATGTATGGTTTAGTGTAGGGTTTTGTGAAGTGTGTGTGTGGATTATTTATTTTGGTGTGCTTGTGTTGTGTGTATGTTTGTCAGAACAGCAAATTTTTTCCCTGGGAAAAAATTTGCTATTCTGACTGCTCAGTTTTCTGGTGTTTCGCTCTACTGGGTTCGATATTATAACATTGAAGTTGTAAGACTTCAATGTTATAATATAGACTCCCATCTGCTGTACATTAAGTTGTTTTACCTATCTTATTTCCCTGTATTCATTTCTTCAATTCATCTGTGTGTACCTATTCAATACACACACTTCCCCTGAGTGTTTATTTTACATGGCAGTCCATGTACCCTAACAGATTATTTATACAACTTCAATAGAGAATGCCAGGAATAGGATTTCACAGTACTCTGCACTGTATACACTGTCATGTACTGTGTTTGGACCATATACATAACTATTATACCTCTCAACTGTTCAGACTTTCACAGAATGTCCAGATTTTTACCTTATATATCTTTTGGTGTGTTACTTATCAAATTTGTGGTTTTCTGCCATATCACTGGTATGATCTCAGAACTGATGTGACTTAATAATTACATATATTTGAGTTTCAAACTTCAATCCATCAGAAAATTTATCTTAACACAAACCAATTATTATTCAAGCACATTTGTAAAAAGCAAATCTGTCAAATCTGTCTCTATTTCTGGGCCATTGTCCCCCCATTATGTTGGGCTTTGTCCGGCTATACTGCTGTAAGAGACTGAGAGCTATGACAACTATTATCTATTAAGCTCTGGTGATCACTATGGCATTTGGTGCAAAACCACAGCCCTTCTTTGCTCTGATTTACACAGGATTGCTATGCATCTTGGCTTACACAGTTTCCTGGGTGACAATCCTGTTATAGGTATGGACATCAGTGAAAAATAAATCTGTTTTAATTCTGTTGCTGTCATTTGCTGGTCAGTACTGGCATATTTGACTGCCTAGCATGAGGTACAACCTTAACAATTTAAGCAGGGGTTGCTGAACATTTGTTAAGATCAGGTCTTATGCTAATTACCTATAAGATTAATAATTCTACTCTAATTACCTATAAGTTGCATGACCTGGTACTAAAAATAATTACCTATAAGATGCATGTTCTGGTACTAAAAATAATTACCTATAAGATAACTGTGCTGGTACTAAAAATAATTACCTATAAGATGCATGTGCTGGTACTAAAAATAATTACCTATAAGATGCATGTTCAAATAAAAAGTAGAAAGTCATGCTGCTGAAGGTAGTCCTCACATGAAAAATGTATAGCAAAAAAGATAGAGGATGTACCCACATGGACATAAACCAAGTGTTTAATTAAAACAAAAACAAGAGCAAAATGTATATAACATTTAAAAACGCAAACTGGTAAAAGGATGAGCCTTTTCGGCCGCAGCCTTCATCAGATCCACCTGTGGATCTATTTGGGTTTTGTGAGGTCAGCAGATGTGTGGAGTCCCAGAATTGCAGAGCTATACATATAATAAATTTCAAGGAGGCCCATCCCTCCTTCAAAAGAGGGAATATATAATCTTGGTATGCACTGATTTTTATAAATCATTTGGTGAGCATGAAGCATCCTTCTTATTTTCCTGTCTAATCTATCCAACATGTTTTGGGGCCAGTCAATCACTCCAGTGCTGTAAATCAGGACAGGAAGAGCAAATTGGTTTATAGCTTGGATTTTTTTCCTAGATGTCAGTGCTGTTTTCAGGATTAATTTAAGTCTTCTGAAATATTCTTTAGTAAGTTTTATTCGCATTTGTTCGTATTTTATTGTTAATCCTTCATCAATTCCAAAGTATGTATACACTCCCACTTTCTCAAGTTCTTTTATATCACATTCTTGTCCCAAACTGATGTTTTCATGACATTCAGTTTTCCTGCTTTAAAGGTTGCTTTTGCACATTTATCGAGACCAAATGACATTCTTATCTCATCTGAAAAAGTTTTGACAACTTGCAGTTGTGCTTTCAGTTCCTCATCTGATGAGCTATACAGTTTTATATCATCGACAAAGAGAAGATGAGAAGTCTTTACACTTTGTTTTTTTGTAGGAGCCAAATTATAGCCATGGGCTAAGCTGTTAAGTAGACAGCTTAATGGGTTAAGGGCAAGGCAGAATAGCACCAGTGAAGTCACCATGGAATATCCCCCTTTGAATTTTTATCCCTGGAATAATAATTTGTCCTTTATCATGGCTTAATTGCAAAGTGGTCTGCCACTGTTTCATGGTCACTGTAATGTAGGTGATCAGTGTAGGGTGTATCTTATACATTTTTAAGCACTCTTATCTATGAATGTGGGATACTATCAAATGCTTTTTTGTAGTCAATTCATGCCATACTTAGATTCTTCCCCTCTTTACAGTTCTCCATTATGACTTTTTTTAACAACAAATGATCCTTTGTTCCATATGACTTTCTTTTATTGTCCTTTTGTTCTACTGCCATAATTGAATTTTCTTCTAAATGACTATAAATTCTGTTTGCATCAATTCCCGTGTATAGTTTACACGTCGTCGGAAGGCAAGTTATTGGTCTATAATTTTTAGTGTAACTTGCAGGTTCAGTCTTAAGTAGGAGCATTGTTTTTCCTGTTAACCAGGTTGGTGTCTGTTTGAGGTGTGCATATAAACAGTTCTTACTCATGGCTAAATCTTCGTGCAAAGATGTTAATATTTTCAGCCAAAAATTAGGTACTGCATCTGAGTCCGGGGTTTTCCAGTTAGAGGCTTTTCTTAACTTTGTTTCAATCTCTCTAGCTGTTACTTTATCCCATTTCATATCCTGTACCTTTGAACCTCTTATTCTTTCTTTAACTTCTTCTGCCCATTTAGCATCTTTGTTATGTTCCACTGGATCTTTATAGATACTTCTCCAAAATGTATCTATTTTTTTTTCTTTTTTTTTGGCAGTCTTTCAATTACTTTTACCTTATTTCCCAATTGTCTATAAAACATTTTTGGATCATCAATAAATTGCTTATTTTGTACTTTTCCTTTATATTTATTTTCGTATCTTTCCTCAAGTCTTTACCTTTATAATTACCTATAAGATGCATGTCCTGACACTAAAAATAATTACCTATAAGATGTGAGTTCTGGTACTAAAAATAATTACCTATAAGATGTGTGTTCTGGTGCTAAAAATAATTGCCTATAAGATGTATATTCTGATACTAAAAATAATCACTTTTTTATTTCTCCAAATCTTTTGTGTTTCTAATTCTGTGATGGGGATGGACCCCATTCCTAAGTCAAAGTACGATTAAAGTTCATGAAATTAGTATTGTTTCAATCTTTGATGTCAGCCAAAAGTGCTCTTTGCAGCACCCACAATGTGCCCAGTAATGACTCCTTCTGCAATTTGTATGGGGTTACATGGATTGGTAACATTCCTAAATACAATTTTAGATACATTTTTGCTCCTACTACTATTGGGACTGTCTAGGTATCTTTCTTACACATTACTCTTGCTTCTGCCTGCAGATTCTGATATTTTATGACTTTGTCTCTCTCTGTAGGCAAGACACTGTAGTCACTGGGTGTAGCGATTTCAATGACCAATGTTACTTTTGTCTTCTTTTCTTGGACCACTATTTCTGGTTTTCTAGCATCCATCTTTTGAGCTGTTGGTAATAGATGATCCCATGTGAAGTAGACTTCATCATTTTTTATGATGCTTTGTGGCTCATGTTTCCAGTGTTTTTCAGCCACTTCAGTACCATAATGTTTGGACAACCACCAGTGCAACAGTCTTGCCATATTATTATGCCTTTCAGTATACAGTCTTTCTGCCATTAGTATGTCACAACCAGCAACAAGTTGTGAAACTTTTCCCAATTCAGTTTTACAAAACCTACATTTGTCTGTTTCTCCCACATGTTCAATGGACTTTGTAAACCAGTGTGTACATAGCCCACTATCTTGGGCTGCCAATATTAACCTTTCATCTCTTGGTTTAAATTCGCCACTCCTTAACCATTCCTGGGTGTGTCTCTGATCAACATGAGGCTCTTCCAGACGTTTTCTATAATTGCAACTATATTTATGCTTTTGCCACATTTCTTGCCTTCTCATCTTGTCCTTTACCTTGTATGCTTTATTTTGTTTTTTGGCACATTTAGTTGCTGCCTGATTTTTATCTACTTCTGGTTTGATTTCCATTCCTGCGTGACGCCGATATGCTTTTGCTAAATTAAGCAGAGAAGGTAAATAATTACCTATAAGATGCATGTGCTGGTAATAAAAATAATTACCTGTAAGATGCATGTTCTGGTACTAAAAATAATTACCTATAAGATGCGTGTTGTGGTAATAAAAATAACTACCTATAAGATGCGTGTCCTGATACTAAAAATAATCTATAAGATGCATGTACTGGTAGTAAAAATAATTACCTATAAAGAGTAAAATCCCAAGAAGGAAAGACATCCCTGATCAGTATCAGCAAGAAACTACGATCCTTCATTAAATCATCCAAGGCTAGTTTCGAAAGAAAAATTGCCAATGATTCCAAAGATAACCACAAAGCGTTCTTTAGCTATGTCAAGAACCTAAGTGGAAACTCTCAGATCTGCTCTGAGTTAGTGCAGAATGGCACAAAATACGCTGAACCAACTGATATTGCCAACATTCTGGCAGACAGGTTTAGTGCAAACTTCACCCCCCCCACCCCTAAAGGGCCTATAATCATACCAGAAGAATGTAGGGCCCCATCAATCACCGACACACAACAGCCCTATCCAAAGCCAAAAACACAGCTTCAATGGGACCGAATGGTGCCCAGGCTGTCTTACAAGAGCTCCAAAATGAACTAACCCCTCACCTAAACACACTGTTCAACTCAGCCTCTCTACAGGCTACGTACCCACAGAGTGGCACACAGCAACAGTTATCCCACTCCACAAAGGTGGAGCCACAACGGACCCTGGGAACTATTGCCCTATAAGCCTGACTAGCCTGGTCTGCAAGGCTATGGAGCGCATCATCATGGAACTCATTAACAGTGACATTGGGAACCTCCAAACCTTGGACCCTGCCCAGTTTGGCTTTGTTAAGGGCAGATCATGCCTCCTAAACCTGGCGGACTTCTTTGAGATAGTTACCAAGGCATTAGATGAGGGAAAGGAGGTCCACACAGCCTACCTAGACCTCACAAAGGCTTTTGACACCATTCCCCATTCTAGTATTATAGACAAGCTCACCAGTTTGAACATAAACCCCTACATCACAAGATGGGTTGCCAACTGGCTCATGGATAGAACCCACATTATGAGAGTTGCAGGCTCTATGTCTGACTCTAAACCAGTTACAAGTGGCATCCCCCAGGGCTCAGTCCTAGGACCCCTCCTGTTCGGTATATACTTCTCAGAGGGACAGGCAAGCATAAGAGGACTATAGCTGACCAAGTTCACAGATGACTGCAAACTAGGGGCCATAACTGATTCTCCGGCTGGATACAGACACCCTCCAGAAGGGTCTCACCGAGATGGATACCTGGTGTCAAAAATCATGACCTCAAGCTAGATGCCAAAAAGTGCATAGTCATCCCCTTTGGAAAAAATAAAGTACCCGCGAACTACCACATAGACGGTAGTCCCCTAAATACAGAAAATGTAATAAGGGATCTGTGGACCAAAGTAGATAGTAATCTCTCCTTTGATAATAATATTGCCAAGGTGGTTAGAAAATCTTTCTATGTGGCCCACCTAATCACAAAAGGGTTCGCATCTAGAACAAAAGAGGTTATTGTGCCTCTCTACTCATCACTCATTAGGCCCATCATAGAATACAACATCCCATCTGGGATGTACCTTACAAGACACCTGCAACAGCTGGAAAAACTACAAAAGTACCTCACCAGGAGGATTACTGGAATCAAACAGATGCCCTATGCAGCCCAACTCAAGAAACTCCAGCTGTACTCGGTTGCATACCGCTTACTAGAGGTGATCTCTGCCTGACATACAAGGCCATGTCCAACCCAGAATCGATGGACATGCTCCACCTAAAAAAAAAAAAAACAAATCCCGGAGAGCCAAACGCTCTAGAGATATAAATCTCACCACAATGATAAATAGGGCATGCTAGAGGGATAGATTCTTGTCCCAGAGACTCCCCATGCTTTGGAACAGGATTCCAATATACATCAGGCAGAGCCCCTCACTAACACTCTTCAAGAGAAACTTTGATGGGTGGATGGGAAACAGAGAATTTACCCCGGGGATCACTGCAGTGGCTCTGCTGGACAATGGCACAGGGAACTAATGGCTCTGCTGGACAGAGGCACAGGGAACTAATCTAAGGGGGTGGCGAAAGCCAACACATTCTGGCTAGGCTTATAAATGCCCTTGGGCAGATAGCCTAGTACTTACCTATGAACTTATGAACCTATAAGATGCATGCTCTGGTAGTAAAAATAATTACCTATAAGAGGCATGTTCTGATACTAAAAATAATTACCTATAACATGTGTGTTTTGGTACTAAAAATAATTACCTATAAAATGCATGTTCTGGTACTAAAAATAATTACCTATAAGATGCATGTTCTAGTACTAAAAATAATTACTTGCTTTTTAATTTCTCCAAATATTTTGGGTTTCTACTACCATGACAGGATTGAACCACATTCCTAAGTCAAAGTATGATTAAAGTTCATGAAATTAGTATTGTTTCAGTCTTTGATGTCAGCCAAAAGTGCTCTTCACAGAACCCACAATGTACCCAGTAATTACTCTGTCTGCAAATTGTAAGGAGTTACATGTATTGGTAACATATCTAAATATGATTGTAGATTCTTTTTTATAAGACCCATTGCTCCTACTACTACTGGAACTGTCTGGGTATCTTTCTTCCTCATTGCTCTCATTTCTGCCTGCAAACCACGATATTTTATAACTTTGTGTCTCTCTGTATGGAAGACACTGTAGTCAATGAGTGTGGCAATTTTAATGATCAATGTTACTTTTGTCTTCTTTTCTTGGACCACTACATCCAGTTTTCTAGCATCTATCTTTTGAACTGTTGGTAATGGATGATCCCATGTGATATAAACTTTCTCATTTTCTATGATGCTTTGTGGCTCATGTTTCCAGTGTTTTTCAGCCACTTCAGTACCATAGTGTTTTCACAGTCCCCAGTGAAACAGTCTTGCCACATTATTATGCCTTTCAGTATACAGTCCTTCTGCCATTAGTTTGTCACAACCAGCAGCAAAGTGTACGACTGTTTCCAATTCTGTTTTATAAAACCTACATTTGTCTGTTTCTCCCACATGTTCAATGGACTTTGTAAACCAGCGTGTATGTAGCCCACTACCTTGGGCTGCCAATATTAACCTCTCATCTGTTGGTTTAAATTTGCTACTCCTTAACCATTCCTGCTTTTGTTCCTGATCAGCATAAGGTTCTTCCAGAAGTTTTCCATACTTGCAACTATTTTTATGCATTTTCCACATTTCTTGCCTTCTCATCTGATCCTTCACCTTATATTCCTTCTTTTGTTTTTTGGCACATTCATTTGCTGCCTGATTTTTATCTACTTCTGGTTTGATTTCCATTCCTTCTTGATGCCAATATGCTTCTGCTAGATTGAGCAGAGAAGTCATCTTAGATTTAGTCTCCTCATATTTCAAAACTTTTACTACATTTGGGTCTTGTGAGGTTAGCAGATATGTGTGCAGTCCCATGGCTGGAGATCTATACATGTAACCAATTTCAAGGAGGCCCATCCCTCCTTCGGAACGTGGAATATATAATCTTGGTATGCACTGATTTTTATAAATCATTTGGTGAGCATTAAGCATTCTTCTTGTTTTCCTATCTAATCTATCCAACACGTTTTGGGGCCAGTCAGTCACTCCAAAACTGTAAGTTAGTACAGGAAGAACAAATTGGTTTATAACTAGGATTTTGTTCATAGATGTCAATGCTGTTTTCAGGATTAATTTAAGTCTTCTGAAGTATTCCTTACTAAGTTTTATTTGCATTTGTTCATGACTTATTGCTGATCCTTCATTAATATAGCCTGTTTACTTCTGTTATATCGCATTGATCTCTATAGACAGTCTTAATTACTGTGTTCATTTGTTTTATCAAACTTCTAAGTTTTGGGGTTTTATTGACCTTCTGCAGTCTATTTCTTTTATTGATCTTAATATGTCTATCCATCTCTACCAAATCAAGCAACTCTTCTCTTAGCTCATTTTCTTCTAAACTGAGGGCACATTTTTAATTTTCCATTTCCTGCGGGCATTCTATAGAAAGTTCTATAGCATCTTCCTGTGGTACATTCACTTCAATTTCATCCCATGTCATCCGTTGTTCTGTCATATGGGAACTCACTGGCCTATTAACTCCTCAACATTGACTGCGTCAGAGCTTCCACAGTTTCCTCTTCCTTCTCTTGCTGCCCATCTTCAAGTGAACATTTATACTGGTTTCCTTGGAAGGCTCCAAAATATCTTCATATAGTATCTGACCAATTGCTTCCCATTCCACTGGTTTCCCCTTAATTTGGATGTCCATTGCTCTATCCTTTTGTGGTACTTTCTGAATTACATTTTCTACACTGAATCCATAACCTCAGTTTCTATTTCTTTAACTTCTCTGTTACTAATCTCCTTTTCTATTTTTCCTCTGTCTTCTTATTTTTTGTATTGTAAAATGTTCCATGTCTGGATTCCTTTGCCTGTGTTTCTCTTCAAATAACTTTGGTGCTGCTCTTTTTGTATTGATTAGTTTTGCTTTCTCCTTTGCATAGATGTTAAACCATATTAACTCTCTTTTTCTTTTCCATGTCCATATTTCTTCTTTGGATGTCTCCTGATCTTCCTGTTTTTCCTTATTCTGAGGACTCATTCCATCATGCTGTGATGTAACACATGTTAGACCTTCTACACCAAATTCTTCACGTCACAGGCACTCCATAACTTCAACTTCAATTTTTTAACTTCTGCTTTACTAATCTTTTACTACATTCCCTCTTTGTGATATTTTTTATTGTGAAATGTTCCACATCTGGATGCCTTTGCCTGTATTTCTCTTTGAATATCTTTGGGGCTGCCTTCTTTATGTTGACTAATTTGGCTTTTGCCTTTGCTTAAATATTGCACCATATCAAATCTCTCTTTCTTTCCCATGTCCATATTTCTTTTTATACTTTTCAAAAATCTCTAGGTTTTGTTGTTTATATTTTTGCACTTCTTCAGATGCTTTGTTTTCCAATCAGATCAAAGTTTCTTGGTCTATATACTGTTTTGCACAAATCTGTTATATTTTTGTGTCTTTTGGCTTTTCCCGGTTAGGGGTCGCCACAGCGGAACTCCGGTCCGCTAATGATTGGCAGTTGATTTTTACATACCGGCTTGCCAGGCCTGACGCACAACCTTCAATGAAGGTACGCCCATTCACGCATGTCTCCACGCAGAAGACGCTCTAGCTGAGAATCGAACCGGACAGCGTCTTACTGTGAGGCGACAACGCTACCGCAGCATGAACACAATTTTTTATTTGAGGCTTCTGACAATTTTTCTTCTGGAAGTATTTTTCTTTCCTCTAATTTCTCTCTTAGTCTGTTTGTATATCTTGTGTCTAGAAATTCTGGGCTTTTTCCATAATAGTAACAATACATAATTTCCTTCTTATCCTCAAAGGTCCACTCTATCATCTTTATGGCTCTTCTTTGGCCTGTCAGGTTTTGTGATTTACCTATAAGATGCATATTCAGGTAGTAAAAATAATTACCTACAAGATGCATGTTCTGGTACAAAAAATAATTACCTATAAGATGCATGTTCTGGTACTAAAAATAAATACCTATAAGATGCATGTTCTGGTACTAAAAATAATTACCTATAAGATGCATGTTCTTGTACTAAAAATAATTACATAAGGTGCATGTTCTGGTACTAAAAATAATTACTTATACCTTCATACAATTATAGCTCAGACTCTGATTTAACAGCTTCAGTTTTCAAGTCCTGCATCTTCTTCATCTGAATAACTTTCATATATAAG
Organism: Protopterus annectens; assembly: GCF_019279795.1. NCBI lineage: Eukaryota > Metazoa > Chordata > Ceratodontiformes > Protopteridae > Protopterus > Protopterus annectens. The sequence goes on along the minus strand of NC_056729.1, from coordinate 640,646,897 downwards.
AAATTAATCCCTACATTTGGTTGCTGTCATTCTTTTAAAAAATATTTTTTTAAGAATTTTTTTATTAATTTAACATATTTACAATATATAAACAGAAAGGGAAAAATTAAACATCACATACTGTTATACAATGTTAGGAATACATTGAATCATCAAGGTAAACTTCTGCAATTAGCACATTAAAAGTCTTGGTATTTTAATAGCAACATTTTAAGGTTATCCCAATCACTAAAAGTCTTAGTATGATTTACAGATTTTACTCTGATCACTTCTTTTTTCAGTTTTACATAGTATTGCTGTTAATTTTAAAAATTCTTTGAATGCAAAATGTGAGTTTGATTTCCATTTTTCTAATAACTTTTCTAGCAATTACCAAAAGACTCCAACATATTTTTGTTCTTTGGTTTTTACAGATACAGGGAATAGAACACTAATTAGTATTATTAATCTAGTTAAATAACAATTATCAGACCATAACACCTTAAAAACATACTAATCTCCTCCCAATTTACATGTAATTTTTCACAATCTGTAATCATGTGTATCTTATCAGCTTTTACATCTTTACTACATCTCCAACAGACTGAAGAAGTCATTTTACTAAACTCAGAGATTTTATAGGGAGTAACAGACACTATGCATATATTTTCACACAAAACATTCCAGTATAAACTTGAAGAAGTTTGACTAACTGATTTAATTTACAAACTTTTATTCTTACCATCTATTGATTCACTCAATCCACTACTGTCTAAAAAATCCAGAATTTTTAATCCAAATCATTATTATTATTTATAATTAACTTATATAACTTGGGCAAGCTTCCATTGTAGATTAATTTACCTTTGCTGATAGCATTCATATATTCATATAATGGGGGAATAGTGTTACATTCCTCTTCACTCATATTATCTACACATTTATTTAATTTCTTACTACTGGATTATATTACCTGGTTAACAGATTCATCCAACTTGTAATCCTTCATTAAATATTCTGGCAACTTAGCTTTTCCTGTTTCAAAGCAATCAAACCATAATACTAATCCATTCCTTTTAAGTAAATTCATTTTAACATTGTTCTGACTTTCTTTAAATCTAGAGGTATGTGCAATGGGAAAGCACAAAAGTTTCCATTTTGATATTGAGTTTTAAAAACATACTTCTTAACTGTTTTAAGAATTGATTTCATATATGTAGAGTCTAAAGACTGAAATGAATTTCCCTGTAAGGTAAATTTTATTATCCAGATAAAAATGATTGTTATTTATTTCTAATGTATCTTATTACTTAAACTTTTAAGAATTTAGTATAATCTGCTCCTGAATGGTTTTCCATTTACTAGTGTAAGTTGAGTCTACCCAGAGTATAATAGAGTTAAAATTTGCTGCAGTAGAATATGATTCTACATCTGAGAAGCTAATACCACCATACCCCCATAATCTTATATGACTTTTATTCTCAGCTTTTTAGGTTGCTTGAGCATATATAACCCTTACAAACACTTCCAGATTTCAAGTAGACTTCTTATGACAACATCTGCCTAGACAATTTCCTTAACAGATAACTTTGTTATTTAATTTAGTAAGCACAGACTTCACTTCAAAACTTTGTTCCTGGGAGATATCCTGTACTAATATCTCTCAATAACAAAGTTTGGACATAGTAATAATAATTGCAATGGCTACTTTGTTTGGCTCTCAGTATATGATGTTTTGTCCAAACCATACTGATAATGACAGTGAATTTTCTCAGTACCTCAAAATAATTATACCTAAAATAATACCAGATATGTACAGACTGATTACTACATTCTGCTTTCCTATCTAAACTATAAACATGCACACAAATACAAAATCCTCAAGCTTTTCTTTTCATCTGCTCTGTTCACTGTACTCTGTGACACACATGCTCCATGCAATGGTGACATGCAGGTTGCTGTTGAAGACTTGTGTGCGTCTACATGTCATCACAATAGGCTTCCTGCTGTTCACTTCTCCAAAGAGAAATTATCCTGGAAGCTAACTCCCAGCCTCTAATAGGAGTGTCCCTGAAGTAGGATTCACTCACAGCCTTCCTCAAAAAAGACAGACATGCATTGGCTGTTAACTCCTTCCTTCCCTGCAGTCTCATTGGTGGCAAAGCTGCTAATCCAACCCTAGTCACCAGCAATGCAAATGGATACTCAGCCTATGAGTTAAAGGACCTATCAAAAACATCATCACAATACTTAACAATCAATCAATCAATCAATCAATCAATCAATCAATCAGTCAGTCTATCAATAAATCTCAAGTTATCAGCCAACAATCTAATTCCTAAATTCATAAAAAGGACACTAGATTGGCTTGCCTTTTCTGTCTATATCTTGGAGCATCAAACTCTACAGGAAAAAATGTTCCTGCTACTGGTAAACATGCAAAACTTGCCGGCTTCATAAAGGTAGCACCTCAGTTAGGTTACTTTATGAAACAGATCATTTCAGTTCATAGTCCCCTTGTAAAAATAATAGAAAGGGTGGTACATGTTTCACTTACTCAAAATTTCATAGCAAATTCTCTGCTGTCTGATAAAAAATACGAGTTTTATACTATCTTCTGACTTTGTATCAGTCTTAAAAACACAGATCAGATTTAAAAAAGCAATTAAAACATTGGAATCATAGCTAAAGCCCTAATTCTTGTGCTCCCTAAAGTCTCTAGCACCTTCAGTGACTGCCAACTATTCCTAAAAAGGCTGAAAAATTCTCACTTGCCTCCATTTACCACTTTCTGTTGTGAAATTTAGCAAATAGAAGCAACAAGTCTGATGAGTATGAGCAATGTCCTTGTCTGTTACTCTCCAAGGCTCTCTATATTTTTTTTTGTCTTCTTGAATAATTAATAAAATTACTGCAGATCATCAACTTGCCTTACTCAATATACAGATGATGCAGCAATCCTGCATGTTAACCAAACTCTCAAAAATGTCAAATGCCAACTGCAAACTACTGCATTCAATTCATTATAAGGTTGGCCGTAACATTTCATCATTGTACTAACACCCCCCCCCCAAAAAAAAAAAAAAAAAATCAAAGACAGTGCTGTTTAAGAAACCATTTTACAAGATCATTGGCACTTATCATATCAAAACCACACAAGGGTTTATCTTGAAAATATCACTAGAATAAAACATCTAGATATTCACATAAACACTCAATACTCACTTTACCCAGGCTGTTACAAAGACATACCAGTAACTATCTATGAATCTCTGTTTAAGTAATTTCCTAAGTCATCCTTTACTCACTCACCATTCAGCTGTCCACAGCTCATTTACTCACAGTAGAACACTCGTCTGTGTATTACAGTGCAGGACCCTCAAATACAAATAGTGTGTCTGTAAATATACTTTCTCAGGATCTGAATGATCTCAGAGACAATGTATTTATAGTTTAGGGTTATAGGTGGCAGCACATCTATGTTGGGGGTGAAGGTGGTTTGCCTCCTGAAAAAAAAAAAACTTTTTAAAACTCACTGCCAATTGCAAGTTTAAGCAGTATGAGTGGCAATAAGTTGGTAAAACTGAAACAATTTGTGTTTGAGAAAACGCAGTGCAGTCAATTTCCTATTACATGAGAGTAGAAAAACCACTGTAGTTTGTCATGTTGGTCAGATAAGGTCGGTGAAACTACATCTCCTTTCCCACTGGGTTATTTAAGAACATAAGTTACTTGCTTAAAGTTATACAGTTTGCAAGTGGTGAGTTGACATGCTCTATACTTAGATCTCTGGTTTTACATGCCAGCTGCTTTAACTGCCTTGGTACACTGATTAGATAAATAACGTAGAAATAAGAAAAACATAGCACGGAAGTGAATAGTAAGAACCCTTACAGACATACAGGGTGAACCAGCAAAATGATCATCTAGGGAATCCCCACAGACATTTCTTGCATATTAGATACACTTGTTAATAGTGCAGTTTTATGAGATCCCTTGTCTGTTTTGACATAGATTTACTGCATGTGTCTTGTAAAACAAACTTTCCTGCATTCTCGTGCTCCCGCAGTTCGATTATGTGAATATATCATTCCGACATGCTGGCAGCCTGCCAGGCCTGTACTCTGCAGCCAAGTGCTCTAACTGCAGAGTTAAACATCGAGGGCCCCTGCACTTTCATGTGGGCTGTCCATGTGGCGCCTGGCAGCTAGTGCCAGCTGATAGTTTACATCTACAGACAGTCCTAATGAAAGCTGTTTTTTCATCTATCCCTCACTAATGCTGTCACTCTCGAGGTTGTTATTCTTGCTTCTCTTTCCATATCTCCTCTCACTTCCTCCCCCTCCCCCATCCATTCTAATTTTCTCTGCATACTGTCACATTTGCAGCCTCCTCTTTCCTACTCAATTCAGCTTTAGTTAAAAATATGTTAGTACAACGATAAGATATACATGCTTGTATTACAAGAATTCATACATCACTGTTTCCATGTGATGTAAGCATAGTAATGAGATTTAAAGTAACAGTACAACACAAAAGGTATAAGGTAATGTAATGTGTTCTACATGTGATTTTTGATTTTTTTCTGAGTTTGCTTTCTACTTAAGGTGACAATATTTTTTTGTCTTTTTAAATATTTTTTTTTATCTTTCTGGCAGAAAGTGAAAATGTTACAACCAAAAAGTTAAGTTGAAAGCCATTTGACAGATTAGAAAGAAAAGTGAAAATCTAGGACCACATTTTTGCTTATTTTTTCATACTGGTGCTCAAAAACTGTATTGACAGCTCATTAAGAGACAAATAAAAACTACAGTACAGGTTAAAACTGTATTTGTTGTTTCGTTCCTTGATGTCTTAACTACTACCCTTTTTTACATATGAAATACATTTCATTCTTTTTTCCAGCAAATCTGCTGCCCATGCTACATATTGTAGGTGCAAGTGTCCGCTAGGAAAATGTTGAGTGCCTAGTTGCTGCTCTTTGTCATGCTATGAAGTTTCCAAGTGTGAACAGAACTCACTTTCCAGGAAGAGTATCTATGCATTTGGTCTTTGCTGTAAATAGCACGCCCTATTATGGGGTGATGTTGCTGACATAACAATATTCAGACCTGTACAGAAATCACAGAAGTCCTAGTCATACCATCACACAGACGACAAAACAAAAATCACCAACTCAAAGATAGTCGTTGAACAACAGAACAAGCTGGGTACAGGCTGAGATAGACTGATTCCTGCCAGTGTGAGGGACAGTACTGCAGGATCTGTGTTCAGAACTTGGCTGGGCATAATGTAGACCCAGTTTGGACTAAGGCCAAGCAAACCATCTTACTGTGTAAAATGTATTCTTAAAAAAAACTGTTTATAGTCTACTGAAAATAAATACAACTATTCAAAGCAGGAAAATGCTATCTACCTGCAGGTATCACTTAGTGGTCTTTTACAAGGAAGGGCTTTTGTGTCAACCACAGTCCCAGGGTGAAATACACTGTAGGTTTGAATTCATTACAGCACTGCTGCTGTGAAACTAGGACAGTGTGATTAATATCAATTTAGGGAATAGCCTACTACAAACATTACAATGTTCCTGTTTTTCATGGACTGTGTATTTGATCTCTGTGAAGAGAGAATGTCTGTTAATCAGGCCATTTTAAATAAACAAACATTGACAGTATATGAACATTACTGTGTTATACTGGCAGGTTAAGAAATGTGAGGCATATGAACAATCTGTATTTCATTTGGTAATCTGTCAGGTAGATGATGCTAGAGAAGTAGACAGAGTTAATGCTAAAATTTAAAGAGTATTGTTGGCAGACATTTTTAGATACCACAATATTATCTGGTCTGAATGATTATATTAACTTCAGCTGTGTGTTTAAAACAAGACCTTTAGAACACATTTAACACTAATCATAAGTTACTCATTTTAAATAGATAGCAATTCACATTTTGTGTGATTTTAGTTGATGGTAATCATGTGTGGTTTTAGCAAAGGTACTTTAACCAAGTTGATTGTGTGTATTATTTAACAATGTGATGAAGCCTCCCTACATCTTTTAGATGAAAGCACTTATTTTTATTGTTAGCTGTCTTTATTTTCGGAAACATCAATAAGTCCTTTCATAAAAAATGTTCAAGAATTCAAATTAGGCCAAAATACAAATTAAAGTCTATTAAGTATTACAAGATACAACAAATGTAGGTGCATATTCTAAACCTAAAGCAGATTGTGTAAATTGAGCAAATAACCTATTTACTACAACTGATTAGTATAAAAAACAGTAAAATGAGGAAGATGGGAAGGCAGTTAGGTTACACAGAAGGTGAGATGACACAGAAATAGTATGTAGAGGATAAAAAATAAAATGAATAACGGGTGATAGGAGCATAGTTAAGATGCGATAAAAATGCTATATAAAGACAAATAGCAATGAATAGAAACAATGACAAATAGGTAGTGTGAGGCTGTGTAAGGGCATGACTGACAGGAATAGTGTGTTCTGATGAAACAAGGGAATGCAGACTTAGCCGGGATCTATATACAAATAATTAAACATGAGTTGTATTATTAGCTGCATCATGTGAAGAGTGTTGTTTTGGGCAGCATATAACTTTACAATAGGAGATGTTCAAATTGGTTTGCTTTGGTACTAAGTGACATCTTCAAACTCTGCTTGCTTTTTAGGGAGGATTGTTGCCGAGAAGGATGCAGTTGTAGACAGTCGGTTTGTGGTGGTACATAGGGAGTTCCAGATAGATGATGAATGATGTAACACCCACCACTGCTACCAATATGTGATGGGCACCAATATGTGTCATCCCCATGCAGGGCCAGTAATCAAGGAGCCGGAATCCTCACCAGTGACACTGGAAAGGAAGTGTACTTGGAATACAAATGATACACTCAGTATTTCCAGATGCAGACCTCTCTGCATCAAGTACAATTTTCCTTAAAAGCACAGAGGGAACACACTCAGCCTGGGGTTTGGATGTCTCTACATCTGTCCCCCTCCAGATCCCCAATAAGACTCTCCACTGGTACAGCTGTAGGGTTAGGTCCTCAGCCGAGTGTCCAAGCCAAGTCCTCCAGCACCCTCTCTGTAAACACAATGCTTTGTGTTCCTGCCAAAAGTAGCTGACACACATACTTTTTAAGATTTAATTCACACACACACACACACACACACACACACACACACACACACACACACACACACACACACACACACACACACACACACACAGGCAAGGTTAGCACAGATTATCCACTCTACCAACTTTGCCCAGACTATAACGTAGTTATTGCTGCCACCAGTCAGTTACTATAAGGCTCTTAAAAGGGTATCCAGTTATACTGTGTAATATTAAAACTAACACAAATGGTAGTATGTCACTAAGATAGCCAGGCCTTCTGGAGTGGCTCACACAGTGTCACCAAATAAATATAAGTACTCTCAAAAATTAAGTACTCTCTACAAGGATCAACCAAAATAAAAGTTTTAAATATATTTAATAACAAATAATAAGAGAACTTCAGAATATTGACTATATATTTACAGTAAACCACAGAATTTAAATCACAGAAAATATTGAAATTAACATCGAAGGATGGACTTATACAAATAAAGAAAAACACTCTCTGAACTAAGTGTCGTTATATTCCTGACTGAATATAAAAGAATTTTACTGTTCGCTAGTTAAGTTATTTACTTGGGCAAGGCAAGATGAAATATTTGAGCAGTCTTTCTAGTCAGGCCCCAAACAGAATACTCTATCCTCTGAGATTACTCCCTGCAAAATATAATATCCAAGATGACTTGCAGAATAACCTCATCTGGTCAGCTGACTCTAGGTTCCCACAATATCTTCTTTTGACGTTTGAGACAGGACTTTAGCAGACTGCTACAATACACATTTAGAGCTTTTATGGTAATGCCTAGAAGCCAGAAAACTTTACAACACTTCATCCCTTCTTTACAAAAGCTAACTGATAATGGCTGCTCCCAGACCTACCATCTCCCAGCCTACTCAGCATTGTGGGATGCCTTTCAATGATTTAACAGCTCATTTACATTTCCCTTATTTTTCTTAACATAAGCCAGCTGGTTAACCATTGCTGTGCCAGTGTCCTCTATTAAACATATACATTTAATTCAGATACCATAATACATGTACATTTCTCTTCATTTCAGCAGGGTGCACTGTTGACGTACTTTACAAAATAAACACAAGCAGAGCTCACAAATACATTTTCAGGACAAAAATCTGTACAAATCAGCTTGATATGCAAATGATATATAATTATTTACAAAATTCTAGCTAGCTTTATGAGGTCCATGATGATTCATTCCATTGCCTTACAGATGAGGTTGGTTAAACTTATAGGTCTATAGTTAACCGGGTCTATTGCCAAGCCACCCTTGTGGAGGCGAATAACAGTCTCTGTTTTCCATTCAGTGGGGACAAAGCCAGTACTCAGGCTGCGGTTGAATAGATTGCCTAATGGAGTAGCTAGCTCTTGTTTTAGAACATTAAAAATGCAGACCAGAATGCCATATTGTCCCATGGGGACTGTGTTATTAGCCTTGGAGAGAGAATTGATGACTTGTACTTTGGAGATGCAGGGAGGAGGAGATGATGAAGACATGGTCTGTGGTATGCTTGGGGGGATAGGGGATGAAGTTTTCACCAAACCTGTCTGCTAGCAGGTTTGCAATTTCCGCATGGTCAGTATGTGTGATGTCATCCACAATTAGTTCAGCACACATCTGAGTCCTACTTTTTAGGTTGCAGATGTAGCTGAAGAAAGCCTTATGGTAATCCTTGGCTATGGTTGCTAATTTTTTTCTCATAGTTGTTCTTTGAAGATTTTATGAGTTGTTTTATTTTGTTGTTTTGGCTGAGCAGGGTACTTTTCCATTTCTGGGATCTCACTTTTTGTATTTTTAGACAACAGCTTCTTTCACTTATTGTTTTTAGACATCCTCCAGGATGGTTTGTATTTTCTTGAGGATCTTGCTTTAATCCTATCTGGCACAGCTGTGTCTATACATTTGTGTACATGTTTATACAGGGCACCAGTGTATACCTTAGTACAGAAGTCAATGCCATCTATGGAAATTAGAGTTTAGAAGTCAATTATACCTTCACTTAGGAAGGTATATTTAGCTTTGGTGAAGTTTTTCTGCCTGACTTCTCCTTTGGGGAGTTCTGGTGCTATTACTACTTCAAAAATGACTGATTTATTGTTGGATTTAATCAGTATGGGCCCTACACTTGAGGCATTGCATCTGTCACTCATATTGGTGAGGACCAGGTCTAGAATATTGGAGCCCTTGTAGGGTGATGCACTATTTGTTGCAGGGCATTTGAGTTAACAAAGTCCAAGAACTTTTGTGGGAGTGAGTTTGGGCTCTTATAAGTTTCCCAAATAATTGACGGATAGTTGAAGTCACCCATGACTAGGGTGTTAGATTTCACCTTAATTGTCTTAAATAGGTCTAAATAAGCTGTGTGGGCATCTTGGTTTGTGAAAGGGAGCCAGTAACTGATGATGAAGGGGAGGAGTTCTTACCCACAGTAATTTGGACTTGGAGTAATTCTGTACAGGCTAAATAGTGAATAATTATGTACAATGGCTGTCTAGAAAGAATATTTATATTTTATATTTACTAAGCTAAACACAGTGCAGTTAATATGTTCTGAGCTTCACACAGTGAAAGTTATTTATTTATTTATGATTTATGATCTATGATCTGTGATCGTTAGCTATTTTTTCTGAAACTTTGTCTAACAATATATCTAAATTAGGTCAATATTTACAGTTCACATTTTCAAAGTATTTTCAACTATGCTAAGTCATTCGTCCTTTGCTGGGACACATGCTATTTTCTATGACTGGGTAATATATTTCCAAGTCTCTCCCAATAGCAACAAGAGCAAACATCACTGAGTGTTATTAACACATGCTGCGATGGGGAGACTATAAAGTAAAAATTGCTTGCATACAATCACATTGTTGGACCACAAAATCTAAAAACAATGTTGAATTTGAGTCATACATGTTTCAGTGAGGAGCATTTAAGTAAGACATGACTTCAAATTATTTTACTACATCAGAATATCTACATGTGCAACAACATCTTTGATAGTATTTCCGGACTATTAAATGCCCTTAGATCTGTCATGAAAAAATGACTCCAAGAAACAAAGGAAATATTTTATGAGGATAAATAAGAAGAGATGTGAGAATAAGAGCTTTATCTTTTTCCCATCATATCATTATTGTAGCTATCTACTAAGAAATTTAAAAATTTAGTAGGGATGTCCTTTTCAAGATCCTGCAAGAGGTTGAAAATGTTATAGAGATGTCAGTCTGAAATGTAAGTGATTTCTTTAAATTTTGATCAACAGCGAAATTCATGTATTTTAACCTAGTATCACTCTGGTATGGTTAGTACTTGTTATTCAATATAGTAAAGAAATTGATTCACATATAACCATTGATTAGTATTTACAGTTTAATTTACTTTGGATGTGATATGTCAATAGCAATTAACCATCTTCAAATCAGTTAGGCTAATGTCCAGAACCTTTTTCTTTGACTTTTAAAAAGTTAAGGTAAAATCAAATCTTGTATTTTTTTTTTTGGGGGGGGGGATTGTGGGAGAGTAACTGTTTATGAATTTTTGATTTTGCTGTAAACTGTTTTATTGTGGTTAATGTAACAAAGAACAGTTATTCATAATTTTCTTGAGACAGCTGCCAAAGTAGATTTCTGTGTGAGTTATTTTTTGAGTGGTATATTAAAATGTTTTGCTGAATTGCTTTCTTTGAGTTTAGCTTAGGGTAGAATGAAACCCAAGTTTTTCTTGAGATAGCTGTCAGAACAGATGGATATGTGAATAAATCTGAATGTTCCCATTTTACCAACCTTTTTTATCTTTTTTGGCCCATTGTACAGTCAAGGACCATAACTGCAGTCTTTCAATGGGGCTACTGCTAAGAGCTTGCATCATTCTGAATATATCTGCACCTATCATAAATGTTTAGGGCCCTGCCAATAAGGAGTATATTTTGTAACAGTGCAAGGCATTTCTTACACTGTTCATAATGTCACTTAGCTCATGTAGTCCATACCTAATCTCAAGTGAAATCTTTCAAGTTAAAAAAAAAACATTAACATGCATACTTCTAGTCAAAACCTTGTTTTAATTTTGTCAATGTGTCACTAAACGTTTAAGTTTTGTAATGGTTTGTATTTTTAAACAAATTATACGTGTTGTATTGTAGTTTTTTACTGCTACTTTGTAGATGAATACAAGGCATTTTTACCAAATGGAGCCTGTAAAATAAGCTCTAAGCAGTAGCCCCATCGGGTGAAGCATATGCACAAACTCAATCCTACAAATGCAGATGTTCTGAAATGTGCACCAACAAAAGCCTGAACCAAACCTTTGGATGCTATAAACTTAGCAAAAACTAGAACCACATGCACATACACACACATTTTACAAAGACATCCTAACAACACTAAATCATGCATACATACTCACTATAACATTATAACAACACCTCTGACATTAAAAATGAACTAAGCCAGACTCAAAAGCCCAAACAGCAAACTGCATAACACACCACTCCCAAAGCATTGGAATAACCTTACTGTAAGTTAAACAGGCACATACCTCACTGGACTTTCTAATAAGTTTATGACAGTGGCATGCCTATCTGGGCTAAAATTAGAAACATCACATCTACAATAAAAGGAATTAAGTGTACTTATGATATGTATGCAACAGGATGAAGGGATTACCAAACATCCTAGCAAGCATAGGAACAGCACAACTGGAACGCTCTCTTTATCTCGTTAGCACCTGCATATCAAGACAATTTCATCAAAGGTAAAATACATGATGTCACAGAAAGGGATTCAGTGCCTGTCAGCTTGAAGTGAAATGTGTAATAAGCTGGAATTCTTTAATGCAAACAAGCTTCATCTTCTTCTGTGAGGAGTATAATTACTAAACAAGGTCATGTTCATTTTTTCCATTCACATGGTGACAGTTTTACATATTTTCAAATTTAAAAAAATCAAAAATGCACAAAATAAAACATCACAAGTGAGGGTGCCATTCATAAATGTTAGAAATCTTGACAATAAAATGGGTGATTCAGAAGACTTCCTCCACTTACGAATGTCCCATACCATTACCAAAATTTGGTTTAAATTGGCCTAACACAAATTCCATGTTATACTCCCTTTCATTGTAAATCTAGTGAGACAGGTGGTGGTGTGCCAATAGCAATAAAATAAAATGTAAAAGACAGAAGCCAAAAAAATAACTCAGAACTAGAAGTTTTCACACAATATTAAATATCAGTTGCACTGAATATACTGTTATACAAACCCACCATGCACCATTAACAGCATGACGATTTGTGATTTAGTTCCAAGATGAAAAAATGAATAACAGAATCCTTATGGGAAATTTTAACCACCCATATGCACACTGTCTAAACTTCTCAGTATAACTGAAACAATTTGGAACAAGCAGTACAAAATCCAACTAATGGTTGCACTATCCTAGCTAAGATCCCGGAGCTGAGACTGAACTAGATGCAATGGGATCAGTGCTCTACTCTGGTTAACAAATTAAAAATAAAATTAAAAAAAAAAAAGATACTGGCAGAGCAAAGATCTTTATGCTGCTTACCAAAACATATAGGAGTATACTGTTTGCAATTAACACAGATCATGGTGCTATTATCTCTAACCTAAAACAGCATATATTCTGTGAAACTGACATAGATCAACTTTAATCCAAGAATAAAATTAAACTCAACCATAAACCAAACACAATATCTATGATGCAATAGAAGAAACACTTAGGCTGGGACAATATTTTCAATGGTGCAAATATAACTTTTCAGGGTAGTATTAACACATTCTGTAATGTTATTAATTTATTTTACTTATTTAACATTTGTTTACTGGAAATGTTTGACTGGGACAGAGCCTATTTTCAGTGGAGGCTCAGGAAGAAAGGCTCCAGATACACATCTTTGGAATGTGGGAGGAAACCCACGTGAACTCAGGGAGGACTTACAGACTCCGCACAGAAGGCATCCCAACTGAGAATCAAATTGGACAGCCTCTTGCTGTAAGAAGACAATGTTAACTGCTGTACCACTGCACCACCCGAATTTATATTTATGTTTAATTTATACTTGACAACATAAATATATAGATAAATTCCACATCATCATCTTCTTTCGGCTGTTCCCGTTAGGGGTCGCCACAGCGGATCATCTGTTTCCATTCCTTCCTGTCCTCTACATCATGCTCTTTCACACCAACCGCCTGCATGCCCTCTCTCCCACATCCATAAACCTCATCTTAGGCCTTCTTCTTTTCCTCTTACCTGGCAGCTCCATCTTTAGCATCCTTTTCCCAATATACCCAGCATCCCTCCTCAGCACATGTCCAAACCTATGCAATCTTGCCTCTCTTGCTTTGTCTCCAAACTGTCCAACCTGAGCTGACCCTCTAATATACTGATTCCTAATCCTGTCCATCCTAGTCACACCCAGTGCAAATCTTAACATCTTTAACTCTGCCACATCCAGCTCTGACTCCTGCCTTTTTGACAATGCTACCGTCTCCAACCCATATAACATAGCTGGTCTCACTACCCTCTTGTAGACCTTCCCTTTCACTCTTATTGGTACCCGTCTGTCACAAATCACTCCTGACACTCTTCTCCACCCATTCCACCCTGCCTGTACTCTCTTCTTCACCTCTCTTCCACACTCACCATTACTCTGAACTGTTGATCCCAAGTACTTAAACTCATCCACCTTTACCAACTCTACTCCCTGCATCCTCACCATTCCTCTACCCTCCCTCTCATTTACACACATATATTCTGTTTTAGCCCTGCTGACCTTCATTCCTCTCCTCTCTAAAGCATATCTCCACCTCTCCAGGGTCTCCTCAACCCCATCCCTACTCTCACTACATATCACAATGTCATCTGCAAACATCATAGTCCACGGGGCCTCCTGTCTAATCTCATCTGTCAATGTGTCCATCACCACTGCAAATAAGAAAGGGCTCAGAGCTGATCCTTGATGTAATCCCACCTACACCTTAAACGTATCTGTCACTCCCACCACAGTCCTCACCAATGTCACACTACCCTTGTACATATCCTGTACCACTCTTACATACTTCTCTGCCACTCCCGACTTCCTCATACAATACCACAACTCCTCTCTAGGCACCCTGTCATATGCTTTTTCCAAGTCCACAAAGACACAATGCAACTCCTTCTGACCTTCTCTGTATTTCTCCAACAACACTCTCAGAGCAAATATTGCATCTGTAGTGCTCTTTCCTGGCATGAAACCATACTGCTGATCACTAATCATCACCTCCCTTCTTAATTCCACAAAAGTCCCTAATTATGGCCCAGGTGAACCAAGTTTAATTGGTTGTTTGGGTGCTTGATGATGCTGGTAGGGGAAGATAGGCAGTGGTGAGTGGGTGGAGCCAGCCATGTCCTGCATAGCTTCCATCAGAGGTGGAGCTGAGATGCAAATATATGGCCTGGGGGTAACTAATAGGCACACCAAGTGACTGCTGGGAGGGAGATTTAACAGAGGGCATGTGAGAGTGTGCACAAACAAGAGAAGGTATGGTAAACCCCAGTGGTGTTCATTGCCTGGAAGCTGGCATGAGCATAAAGCTCTTTCATGGCTACTTGAATGATGGCTATTCCAGACTCCATTTGCCTCAGGTATGGGTGAAAGTCCATAAACTGAGGAACATATGGACTGTGAGAGGGGTGACTTGATGGTCAACAGGTATGAGGGCAAAGAAAAAGCGCCTAGGAAAAAAAATCCATACAGCAGATGAACAGGTACTGTTTAAATTATGCTAGATTAAATAAAATACTGAATTTACTTATTTTCTTATCAGATGTATGAACTCCACTTGGCCTCAAAGGCTGAAAGCAATACTTAGGTGTTCTTTAATTACACCAGAAAACTAGAAAAAGAAAATTTGTGCATGTGACGTATTATCAATAAACTGTGAAGTGATCACCAAATAGCAGGGCACAGCAAATGTATCTGAAGAAAAACTTTCTAGAGACTTCAGAGTAAGCAAATATATACACCAGACTGCTACAAACACAAGAGGAAACATCCATTACATTACTACAAATATGAGTTCTATCATAAATAAAATTATAAACTCAAGATACAGTGGACCAAACAAGATACTGGTTGTTTTTTTACAAAGAATCAAAGAATCAAAACATATCTAACTAAACCCCATACAAGCCATTTTAAACAAAATTAGCATAATTAGTATAAAGACACATCCAAATCCCACAGTAACAGACTGTAATAGAACTGATATGTGAATTGTACAAGAAGTGGCATAAGACTCAAATAACTTAGTCCTACCAACTTGACCAATATTCTGTGTGAAGTCATGTAACAAATCATACTGGAGTTTGTCTAAAATAACTCAGAAATGTTCTGTCAGATATGTTACATTTAAGGGGAGATCTTAACTTACGTAATTTGTTGCACTGTCTGAAGAGATAACAGCAGCACTTGATGAAGGACTAGCAGTTTATGCTGCTATGTTACCCTTGGTAATCATTCAACATAATTCAACCTAATAACTGACAGATTAAATATATCAAATGTCAGTCCATTCAGCAGGTAAAAAACTGGTTAGACAACAAAGATGAACAAGTCTGAGAGTTACCTGCTTGTCTCACTAGTGCTTATCAGTGGTGCCCTACAGGACTCTGCACTGGACCTACTTCATTTTCAGACCGCCTCTCTAATATAAAATCAGAAAGGTACCATTGTCTTTTTTGTAAAGCCTAATCTGAAGTACAGGACTGGAATAAAACTTTTGTAACTTTACCAGCATTAAGCCTGTCATCCCATATTCTTTTCATGAGCAGCAAAGCTAGTTTTCCTTTTTTGTGTATGGTTTATCAGTGACAAAGCACATATGGCAGATACTATAGACAAGTTTCTTTCTTTCTTGAACACAGAATAAATATTTTAGGGATATTCCTGCAGAAATTGATATTGCTATAGAAACAGCTTAAAACAGGATCTGGCAAACATTTGGTTGTAAAAGGTAAAGACTTTCTGTAGCCTGCAAGGCTGGGTGCTCTTCACAGTACAACATTAGGATATGTGACTGCTGAAAATGAGGAGGTGGCTTTGAAAACATGGGAAGTGTTGGTCCAAGTAACTCTGACTGGAACTGACATTCTTATTAGACAATTTCTCTCTTACGTCTTTTATAGCAGTATGGCATATGATTTATAATTGTTTCTTTTCCTTTAAGTGCTTGTTTTCTTGTACTCAAATTTCATTTGAGTTCTATGGTCACTTTTTATTCTTTTGGTCCTCCATGGGACATTATTTAACCCTCCTGATTCCCAGTGTTCTATGTATACACTGGGTCTATCAGCTTATCACTCTTCCAGACTTACTCTAAGTATTGCTGGGGCCAGACGTGGATCCTAAGGATGTCCTGGGGGCTCAGTTGTCTTCACATCCATCTTGTTTTTTTCTTTATATGCCCTATCCTGTCCTTGCCCCACCTCCCATGAATATCTATTACGTGTGAGAGCAACTCCACTCATACCCTAAAGGAGCATCATTGACGAATGCCATCCCTGTCATTCTGTCAGTTGCCTGAGCTGCTAATTGAACCTAGGTCAAATGAGCCATGGCTCATTCCGTGCTCACTTTTACTGGGATAATTCAGCCACACGAGATTGAGCAATAACAGGTCTGTGATGCCCTTAGATGTCCGGGGCTGCACATGTGCTAAATGGTGGAGGCTGGCGGGACCGAGCCCGTGGCTCCCAGGGAGGGGGGAAGGAGGGAGAGGAGAGGGAGTAAGAGGAGGGGTGGTGTCCATCCCCCCTCGCCTCCCAGTGATGGGAGGGGAGGGGGTCCGTCCATGTGGTGGGAGGGGCGGGCTCTCCTCTGCTGCCACGAGAAGATGGTAATGGAGGGTGGACCCGGCCCAGCAGTGCAGTCTGCCGCTCATTCTGGAGGTGGCTGGCTCCTCGTATGGTAGGGGGATGGAGAGGGTACCGTCCCAGCAGGGGGGTGGTGGCCTCCACTCTGGCTGTGCAGGGTCACCCCAAGGGGTGGCACAGCAAAGTTCTCTCCCCTCTATGTCAATCGTGGGTACCTGCGGAGGACGTCCCGCTCCACACGGGGTGTCGGTTCAAAGACCTGTAGGGTCGGCAGTGCGGCCACATGCTGGCTGACGTGGGACTCCCTACTGTCCTCTGACATGGGGCCAGTAACCCCAATCTGGGCACCCGCAACGATGCTCGTGAAACCTCATGTGCATGTCTCGAGGTGTGACACCACACTGGCAGTGGTGCCCCTGGTGAACAAGAACGAGTACGACTCTGAGCGGTGGATCACTCAGCTCATGTGTTGATGAAGGACGCAGCTAGCTACGAGAACTAATGTGAATTGTTAGACACATTGATCATCAACACTTCAAATGCACTTTGTAGCCCCGGTTTACTCCCGGGGCTATGCCTGTCTGAGGGTCGCCGTGCCTTCCATCTCCCCCAGGGGGGGTGACTGGCCCCCGTTGAGGGTGTGCCAGGGAGTCGAGGGAGTCCTCCATGGGCCCCCCAGGGAGAGATGCGGACAGAGGAGATGAGTCCCCTGCCGCCTCAAGCCGGGAAGTCTGTCTGAGGATGGGAGGGAGCAGGCGCATGTCTGGCCAGCCCCCCCAGATGCTGTTGGTGGTACTGCCACCGGGCTGCCCTCCCAGGGTGGAGCCCGATGTCCACCCTCCTGGTTCCCACATGCCAGGGTGGGGGGTGGGAGAGGACGACAGTTAGTCCATCCACCCCCGAGGCTCTCGCTGTCCCACCACCCCTCCCCACGACCACGCTTGGAACGCGACCTCAGACCAGATATGGTGACCCACCAAATTTAAGCATATTACTAAGCAGAGGAAAAGAAACTAACCAGGACTCCCTCAGTAATGGCGAGTAAAGAGGGAAGATACCAGCATCGAATCCCTGCCTGGATGACAGGTGCAAGGAAATGTGGCGCACAGAAGTCCTTCTCCCAGGCACTGCCCAGGGGGCCCAAGTCCTTGTGATCGAGGCTCAGCCCGTGGACAGTGTGAGGATGGTGGCGGCCCCCAGCACATAGGGATCAGGTCTTCCTGAAGTCAGGTTTTTGTGAATGCAGCCAAAAGCGGGTGGTAAACTCCATTTAAGGCTAAACATGGGCACAAGACCGATAGAAGACAAGTACCATAAGGGAAAGTTGAAAAGAACTTTGAAGAGAGAGTTCAAGAGGGCATGAAACCATTCAGAGGTAAACTGATAGGGTCAATGGGGTCTGCAGCAGGTTTCCAAGGTGAACAGCCTCTGGCATGTTAGAGCAATATAGGTAAGGGAAGTCAGCAAGCCAGATCCGTAACTTCGTAATAAGGATTGGCTCTAAGGGCTGGGTTGGCCGGGCTCGGGTGTGAAGTGGGGCTGGGCGAGTGCCGCGGCTGGACAAGGCATTGCTCTGTCATTGCACTCTCCGTTCCTGGGGGGGGGGGCGGGAGGATGGCAGCGGTGACTCTGTATGTGCGCCAGGCCCTTCCTGTGGAGCGCCCTGGCTGTGGAAGGCACCAGTTCCGACCAGCGTCCCGCATCGTCCAGCAGCTAGCAGCTGACTTAAAACTGGTGCAGACTGGGGGAATCCAACTGTTTAATTAAAACAAAGCATCGTGAAGGCCAAGATGGGTGTTGACGGGTTGTGGTTTCTGCCCAGTGCTCTGAATGTCAAAGTGAAGAAATTCAATGTAGCGTGGTTAAACGGTGGGAGTAAGTATGACTATCTTAAGGTAGCCAAATGCCTCGTTATATAATTAGTGATGCTCATGAATGGATGAACGAGATTCCCACTTTCCCTACCTACTGTCTAGTGAAACCACAGCCAAGGGAACAGGCTTGGCAGAATCAGCGGGGAAAGAAGACCCTGTTGAGCTTGCCTCTAGTCTGGCACTGTGAAGAGAAATGAGAGGTGTAGAATAAGTGGTAGGCTTTAGCCACTGGTGAAATACCACTACTCTTATAATTTTTTCACTTACCCAGTGAGGCGGGGTGGTGAGCCCCAATGGGGCTCTCGCTTCTGGCTCCAAACTCCTGGGCGTCTGGGGCCCAACCCACTCCAGGGATATTGTCAGGTGGAGAGTTTGACTGGGATGGTACACCTGTCAAAGAGTAACACAGGTGACCTAAGGCAAGCTCAGGGAGGACAGAAACCTCCCATGGAGCAGAAGGGCAAAAGCTCACTTGATCTTGATTTTCAGTATGAATACAGACCATGAAAGTGGGGCCTCATGATCCTTTTGGCTTTTTGGGTTTTAAGCAGGAGGTGTCAGAAAAGTTACCACAGGGATAACTGGCTTGTGCCGGCCAAGAATTCATAGCGATGTTGCTTTTTGATCCTTCTATGTTGGCTCTTCCTATCATTGTGAAGCAGAATTCACCAAGCATTGGATTGTTCACCCATTAATAGGGAACATGAGCTGTGTTTAGACCGCCATAAGACAGGTTAGTTTTACTCTACTGAGGATGTGTTGCTGCAATAGTAATCCTGCTCAGTATGAGAGGAACCGCAGGTTCAGACATTTGGTGTATGTGCTTGGCTGAGGAGCCAATGGTGTGAATCTACCATCTGTGGGATTATGACTGAATGCCTCGAAGTCAGAATCCTGCCTAAACATAATGGTACCGCAGCACTGTGGATCTCCAGTTGGCCAGGGATAGCCGGCCGCAAGGTCGGCGAGGAGTGCTGCTTGTCACTGGGTCGGAGCGTGGACAGAAGGGGGCTGCCTCTCTCCAGCAGTGCACTGCATATTTGTGGGGAAACGGGTGCTAAATCATTTATAGATTACCTGATTCTGGGTCAGGATTTCGTACGTAGCAGATCAGCAAAAAGCTGAGATCTACTGAAAGTCAACCCTCGAGCCAAGCTTTTGTCGCAGGTGGGGGAATTGGCTCAGTGCCCTCGCGGGGAGGGGGAACCAGCCCTCAGGCCGGCCAGGCCCACATGCCACCCACCCCCCACTCCTTGGTGGCAGGTGTGGGGTTTGGATGGGGGATCGAGGGAGTGGGGTCTGGGTGTGACCTGGTGGCAGGGCGTACCTTGTGGGATGAGGTCCCCAGTCATGCCACTCACTCCACGCCCCCCCCAGCACATCCATCCAGATAGCCAGAACCCCTGCGGATTTGGAGGGGGCTGAGGATCGTGTACCCAGGCTCAAGGATGGTCCCTGGAGGGATGACCCAGCGGGGAGTGCGCGGTTCCTGGGAGAGGGTGAAGGGCCATCCGAGGAAGCCAGGCTGGGTGTCCCGGCCCCCAGGCGGTGGAGATACATATGCTGTGGTGTCTTGCACCCGGGGCTGGCCGGGGGACTTGGTGGACAGTGCAGGCGGGCCAAGGGCCTCCCCAGGAAGCCAGGTCCTCAATCCCATCCTCCTGGGCCTCTGCGGTGTGGAGATACGGCCGCCGTGGTGTCTCACACCAGGGGCCGGCTGGAGGAGTTGGCAGACAGTGTGGGCAGGCCGAGCGCCTCCTCTGGAAGCCAGGTCTGCAATCCCATTTTCTCAGCTCTCAGGGGTGTTGAGATATGGCAGCTGTGGTATCTTGCACCCAGAGCCAGCCAGAGGGAGTTGGCTGACAGAGCAGGTGGGCTGGGTGCCTCCCCAGGAAGCCAGGTTTGCAATCCCATCCTCCCAGCCCTCAGGGGTGCGGAGATATGGCTGCCATAGTGTCTTGCACCTGGGGCTGTCTGTGTGCAGCGGTTCAGCCTCCAGTCCTCCACCTGGCACATTAGGGATGCCACCCTGCAAACGGCACTGCACAGGGGGCAAGGGGCCACACTCCAGAAAGCTCAAAGCAAAGCATGTTCATCGGCACCTGGCATGGCAAGGGTGAGAGCCAGACCCAAGTGGTGAAATGCGCAGATATGCTGGGACCCTGGGCTATCTCCTGTGTGAGTTTGAAAGCCCTATTTGGAGAGCAAACGGCAGAACCAGCATCATGGAAGTCTGGATGAGGGACTGTCTGAGGGCTTGCGGTCCAGCAGAGTTCCATGAGGCTGGGAAGGATCTGATGGAGGTCCCTCTGAGAGGCTCAGAGATCACAGTTGACACAGAATGATTTGGCAGCCTTCAGGAGATATCTAACATGGGAAAAGAGCTCTCCCACCGGAGTAGACGCTGAAGCCCAGAGGGGGGTCCCTCCCCATGGAAGTCTGGAAGGGAGAGAGGGGCAGAAATTAGTCGGGCTGGGAGAGCTCCTGTCTGGGTGAGGTGGGACCGAACCACAGCCCCCTCTGGGATGGAAGTCCAGAAGGGGGAGACAGTTGAAAAGCGGCTGGGGAGGGAGCTCTCCCACCCGGGTGAGAGGGTCCAGACCATCCCCCCTCCAGGTGGAAGACCTTAAGGGAGCCGCTGGCAGAAGGCTGTGGGGCCAGAGAGCTCCTGCCCAGGTGAGAGGGGGCAGGCGGAGCCCCTGTGATGGAATTCCTCAAGGGAGCTACTGGTGGTAGTCTGTGGGATCCAGAGAGCTCCTGCCATGCAGGGGAAAAGCATCTGACCTTGCTCGGCACCCAACAGAGTCCTCAAAATATTACAAAGTCCCGGAACCCCTCTGGACAGGAAAGCAGGGGGATGCGGAAGCCCCGATGGGAGTGTACCTGCTCCTCGGTGGCCAAGGGGAGTTCCAAGGGGCCAGCTGGGACCGGATGGAGGTTTGCATGAGAGACTCTGAGGGTGCGGGGACACGACGTGGCTCAGCACCCTCCAGGAGATCTGGGGAAGATGGGCACCATGATGCTGTAGACCGGAAAGGAGTGGGGGCTCGGAAGTCCTGATGAGGGCATGCTTGCCCCTCAGCAGCCGTGGGGAGTTCTGCGGGCTGGCCGGGACTGGAGGGTGGCCCCCCTGAGGGGCTCTGAGGGCATGGGGACATGGCACTGCTCGGCAGCCTCCAGGAGATATGCAACACGGGAAAAGTGCCCTCCCACCCGGGTGGAACTGGAAGCCTAGAGGGGGTCCCTCCCCACAGAAGTCTGGAAGGGGAAGAGAGGTGGAAAGCAGCCAGGGAGGGAGATCTCCCACTCCTGGGTCAGAGGGTCTGGATCGTGCCCCCCCTTCCAGGTGGAAGTCCTTAAGGGAACTGCTGGTGGAAGGCTGCAGGGCCAGGATAGCTTCTGCACAGGTGAGAGGGGTCAGGTAGAGCCCCCACGATGGAAGTCTTCAAGGGAGCTACCGGTGGGAGTCTTCCATATCCAGAGAGATCCTGCCAGGCAGGGGGTAGGCATCCAACCTTGCCCGGTACCCGAAGGCATCCCTGAAATATCGCAAAGTCCCCGGAACCCCTCTGGATGGGAAAGCATGGGGGGGACGTGGAAGCCCCGATGGGAGCGCACCTGCCCCTTGTCAGCCGAGTGGAGTTCAAGTAAAAAAGGGGTGTCTGACGGTGAGAAGAGGCTGTCAGTGTTATTTATTCTTATCTTCTTTTTCTTCAACTTTTTTAATTCGTATTTGACAATTAGTTTGTTTGTTTATTCATGTGTTGTACTAAAATGGCCAAAGGTAGAAGGATATTCCAAAATGTCTGTATAGAAAACAAAGGGTGTTACAGTTCTTGTAGTGAATGATAAAATTAACATGACCAATTTTTTCCAAAAGTCAGAAGGAAGAAGTGTATTTATTTAATTCTGACTTTGGAATAAAGCACCATTCTTTAAATTCTTTATATGCTCCTTTTAGAAATTGTGACACTTTGAAGGATATAAGAAAGGAGTGTCGTGTTTTTTTTTTTTTTTTTTTTTTTTACAGAGGTATTATTCTTGCTAGAGATTTCAGTATTACAATGTACTTTTCTAGATACAGAATAAGTAGGTTCTTTGCAACAGATTATAAAATTCATTCATTAAAATGTGTTTTTGTTTTTCTTAATGAATTTCATTTTTTGGACTGC
Source organism: Protopterus annectens (assembly GCF_019279795.1). Taxonomy (NCBI): domain Eukaryota; kingdom Metazoa; phylum Chordata; order Ceratodontiformes; family Protopteridae; genus Protopterus; species Protopterus annectens. The sequence goes on along the minus strand of NC_056729.1, from coordinate 640,623,839 downwards.
TGGAGGTTTGGACTGTTCAGTCAATAAAAATATTCTTATTCTGATCTCAAGAATAAAACTTTCTTCAGGATTAGTTTGCCATAACAAATAATATGCTGTAGCATGTAAAGATAAGCTATAAGTTATGGTGTGATCCTGCCGAAATTAGACCCATTTATTTGTTTATTTCAGCCACAGCTTTGACCAGACGGCATTTACAATTTTCCAACTACAGTTATCATTCTGTTTTGTAGTATAATACAGAGAATGAACACGCAGAAGCACAGAGTCGAGCATTTTTTTTGTCATAAATGCAGTACTCTTCCAGAAAGTAGAAATATTTAAAGGCCATTGTTGATATGTAATATATAAAGTGGCATGAACACGGACAGTGGGCTAAGTTCATAATTATAAACTCAGAATCTGGCAGAAGTTTTTATGTAGAGGTGATTACCCACATGTTCTCTGGCACAATTTAGTTTCTCCTCCAGATTATTTAGGTATGAAAGTTCAAGACTCTGAGGTTTATATAATGACTCAGCTTGAAAGCTGGAAATGTTTCTTGCTCCAACTTGCAAATAATTTGATCTCTCCTCCTGCTGTCTTCTCATTAGTCTTTAAGTTTTATGTTCCTGAATACTCAAGAGGTAGAGAAAAGCTAAATATGACTGAATATTCTTTTAAGATTTATTATAAGAAATATGGGAAATGTGACTGATGTTCATAATATCTCGGCAGTCTTTTTGATGTGCACAACTTTTAATTCCAAAATATTTAGAAGAATGACATTAAATAATAATATATCCATTAATTTTAGTAAATTCTGTGACACTAAATGTATTTTTTCATATTACTTCAAAATCATGTTTAATATAAAATAGAAGTTACCCTGATAACTTGCAAACCTTAGGAGATTGAGCATTATTTAAAACTAGGTTGAAAGTAAGCATTTCTAGTATACACTCTGTTATTACATCCCTGGTGTCATCTTTACCTTTTAGACTTCTTTGCTGACAAGAACATTTGATAAAGGAAGTGGAATATAAACCAGATGTCTTCAATCCTCAAGAAATAAAGCTATTCAAATGAACATTTTATAGAGTTTATTTAACGCCATTTTCTCAACTCAAAAGGAATTCTACTTATAGTCCCTCGTGATGCCATGGTTATGGAGAAGGTGGAACTTGGTTACAAATGTGGTGGATATGTTCAGTGGTTAAGTGGCTTAAACCATACTATATTTTAACAACTAGGAAGGCAGGTGCTATATAATATAAATATTGCCAGCTTTATGGAGTTTGTCAAGAACTCTATCTGAGCAGGGGCTTATTACACAAATGTTGTTTATACCAACAAGGAAACTAGTTTTATCCTAATGGAATCAGATTGTAAAACCTTTTTCTCATGCAGAGTCATGGTAATTGCTATGACAAATGAAGAAATTGATAAGTAACTTATTCAGAATAGTGTATCAGCCTGGGGAGGTAGAATTCTTGTTTATTGTTCTCTTGTATTTGCAGTAATAAGTACTGGTGGATCAGCCAGGCTCTGTATTTTGTAATAAAAATAATGTATCAAAAGAATTGTAACAACAATTTTTCAAGCGATTCCAATTAAAAATGAGACTAATTCAGTTATTTACCTGAGCTCTTCCCAGCACAGGAACATGGGGCATCAATTTCACAGCTCCTGCAAAATATGTCATTTCAGAATACAAATTTTCCCCCACCATCCCTCATGCTGCAGTCCAGTATTGGTATTGGAATGTAAAGTGTGTCTGATATGTTGATAGAATCCACAACCATCTGATCTTCCAATGCTAACAGTGGCATATCTTTTAAAATCTCTTGGTTTAAACAGTCTAACTCCATAGTTTGCCAGTATATAAAAAGATTACTGTTTTGTTTACATTGTTTTACTTGTTTATACTTGTTTGTGTACTGTTTCATTGTGTTTGAATGTTTTTGTCTGAAAAGTTTTTTATCTCAAGTACAAATGCAAACAAACAGGTAAACACTTAAAAAAATGAGTAGAGCTATTATAGCCAGATCCAGATGGAGAAATCTCTGCTATGACCCAGGTGACCTGAGTTTGTCTAGCAGCTAGGGTGTTTACTGGAAATAGCTAAGGAGGGGAGTGGGAGTATATGTGATAAGCCTTTGTGTCTCATCAGGGTAAGATGTACTAGTTTCAGGAGGCAGAGATGATTGGAAGGTTATGCCACTACCATTCTCAATACAGGTCCCAGAACAATGCATACGTTAGGAAATCTAGGGTCAAAAGATGATGGCACCATTCCTGGTCTGCTCAGCATTCACCACAGAGGACAAATTAGGCTGTAGGACTCATGTCCAGGGGGCAAACAGCATGGCCTTTCACTACAGGGGGAATGAATGTGCCATCTGAGTGGCTATGGGGAGGTTTGATGGTCAGCAGCAGATCAGAGTAAAAATAAATACATAATACATACATACACATAATACATACACATACGTATGTATGTGTGTGTGTGTGTGTGTGTGTGTGTGTGTGTGTGTGTGTGCGTGTGTGTGTGCGTGTGTGTGTGCATGTACATGTATATGTGTGTGTGTGTGTGTGTGTGTGTGTGTGTGATTGTGTGCGTGTGTGCGTGTGTGTGTGTGTGTGCATGTATATGTATATGTGTGTGTGTGTGTGTGTGAGTGTGTGTGTGTGTGTGTGTGTGTGTGTGTGTGTGTGTGTGTGTGTGTGTGTGTGTGTGTGTGTGTGTGTGTGCATGTATATGTATAGGTGTGTGTGTGTGTGTGTGTGTGTGTGTGTGTGTGTGTGTGTGTGTGTGTGTGTGTGTGTTTGTATTATAGCCATCAAAGGGACTGTAATGTTTATCATCATCATCATCAGCCCCCTTTTTCCCATTTTCTACATGGGGTTTGGGTGTTGTGTCAGCTGTTGTTATCTCTATCTTTCTCTCTCTCACTATTCAGTGTTACTCTCCTGCCTTCTTTGACACTTTTGCTTGACTGGTGAAGGTCTTCTTGCTCAAAATCCATCCACCTCTTTCTGGATGCCCTTGTTTCCTCTTACCTTCTTCCTGTCTGTCCCAATCTTCTTCACCAGATTGTCTTCTGCTTTCCTGCACATTTGCCTGAGCCACCATATATGTTCTCTTTGACCTTTTCTGCAATTGGAGCCACTTTGGCTTCTGCTCTTGTGTCCTCATTTCTTCATCTGTCCCAGAGTGTCCTAGAGTACCACCCTTCTCAGTCACTTCACTTCTGTCACCTCAACCTCCCTTAACTGTTCTGCCTTCACTGCCCAGGTTTCTATAGCATGCTCACACCACTGTTTTCTACAGGTCTATATTACATGTCCGAAGATTTCTAACATTGAACACCATATGATCGACACCATATGGGCAAAGTTATAAAACTTCAAACATACATAAAAAATAAATAAATAAAAACAAAACTAACGGTTGTAGGCAGGGGGGCAAGCCCCCCTGCACCCTCCATGTGGGTCTTCTCTTTACTGCACTGTAGTGCGATCTCGGAGTTGGTATATTTAAAGAGCGGGGGGTGTGGGGGTGCAGAGGGCTTGCCCCCCTGCTTTAACCCATTACATTAATTTTTAATTTTTTTTAAATGTTCCAAGTTTTCTAACTTCGAACATATGGTGTCGATCATATGGTGTTCAAAGTTAGAAATCTTCGGACATAGAATATAGACCCATTTTCTACACCTTACTTTTCAGCTTATTTGGCATTCTTCTGTCATATACTACATGTGATGCTCTATGCCAGTTGGCTGCAGCTCCTCTGATTCTAGCTTTGATCTCTTCATTCAGACTTCCCTTTTCCTCAACCACCCCTCTCGGATATTTGAAGCTGTTAAACTGTTCCACTCTTTTCCCTTTTATCTTCTCAGCTTCTTCTGAATTCCATTATATCTGTCTTATCTGTACTTAGTTTCATTCCATGTGCCTTCAGTTTTGCATTCCATTCCCCTATCCTTTGCTGAAGTTCTTGCTAAGAGTCTGCCTGTAATGCCACATCGTCTGCATACAGCATCTTTGTTGGTCTGTCCCCTCCAACCTGTTTTCTAATGTAGTCCATCACCAGTATGAACAGAAGTGGGCTCAGAGATGAACTCTGGTGTGCACCCACTCCCACTGGGAACGCTCTGTAACACCAAACACTGTTCTTACTTGAGTCATTGGGTCCTTGTACATAGCCTACACTAATTCTACCAATGTTTCTGGGATTTGAACCACTGCAGGACTGCCCAAATCAGCTTTCTTGGAACCTTGTTGGACTCTTTCCCCACCTGCGGCTTCTTGTCAACTTTCTGACTCACTATAAGCATCAGGTCAGTTGTGTTGCATACTGATCTGAATTTGAACAGCTCATCTCCCATCTTACTTTCTATCACTCTGCGCATCTATTTATCAATCACCCTCTCCAAAACTTTCATGCAATATGACAGGAGAATGATACCTTTGTACTGCCCACAGTTATGCATGTCCCATTTGTTCTTGAACACTGGCATTACTATGCTTATTCTACAGTCATCTGGGATGTGCCTTTCTTTCCACAGTGCTATGAGTACCCTCAGGAGCCACCCCCCGTCTCACCCAGCATCTTTGTTATATCTGCTGTGACCTCATCGGAGCTTGCTGCTTCAGGGAAATGTTTATATCTATCTATCTATCTATATATATATATATATATATATATATATATATATATATATATATAAGTATATATATGTGTGTGTGTATGTACATGTTTGTATGTGTGTGTCTGTGTGTGTGTGTATGTGTGTGTGTGTGTGTGTGTGTGTGTGTGTGTGTGTGTGTGTGTGTGTGTGTGTGTATACATATATATATATATATATATATATATATATATATATATATATATATATATATATATATGGATTCCATACATTTGGTCGAATTACACTTAGTCGAAAATGATTCCAGGCATTTCACTTCACTGAAAGCTCACTTGACTGAAAGCTCACTTGGTCGAAGTTCATTTGGTCGAAAATGGAATATAACCCCTGCCCCACTGCAGTGCACCCTTGGAGTGAGAATATTAAATAAGGGGGGTGTGGGGGGCACAGCCCCCCAAAATGGGGTGTATGGGGCATATCCCCCCACATAATTTTAATGTCTTCAGTATTATAAGAAGGTATATCCATTAGAAATGCACTGATATATATATATATATATATATATATATATATATATATATATATATATATATATACATATATATATATATATATATATAGGTATATATATCTTTAGTAAAAACTATTGGCATAATGTGGGGGGACTACACCCCCCACACCCCCCAATGTGGGGGGCTGTGCCCCTCACCCACCCCCCTTATTTAATATTCTCACTCCAGGGTTGTACTGCAGTGGGGCAGGGGCTATATTCCACTTTCGACCAAATGAGCTTTCAGTCAAGTGAGCTTTCAGTCAAGTGAAATGCCTGGAATCATTTTCGACTAAGTGTAATTCGATGAAATGTATGGAATCCATATATATACATCTGTTTTATAGCCATGAGAGAGACTGTAATGTTTATATCCATGAGATGGACTGTAGCATTAATACTACAACAGCTATAGCCCTGCTTTCTGCTCTTCTTCTTGTCTTTTGAAATGCAATATCCCCTTTTATGATGTCAATGCATGATTGGTGCTCTGAGATGACAAATGCAGTACTAAATCCAGGGATTCTCATAAGCAGAAGTGATTAGGTCTGTATTCTATGTAATGCAACATCATTAACTTGAATAATAAGCTTACACGAGCACGGCTAAGACAGAAGCAAATACTCCATCTTCTGAAAACAGCAAGAAATTAAGAAAACATTAAAATGACTTTATCTGGATGACTCCATCACTATTACTTCACAGAAACATTGTTACTTAGACCAACTGCAGATATTTTTTCTGTAACCAGTTTGTCAACAACACAGATAAAACACGCTTCTTGTATTCTTTGTTCTGCATTTTAATTTACACTGATAAGAAAACTATACAATCTGTTTCTAGAGATAAAACTATGGTTTAGTTCATTAACTTTAATCATTCCAAAATTCTCTTAAGCAAAATGCATGGAAGTAAATCTCACAGGGACTGACAACAGCACAGTTAAGAAAGTACAGTTGTGTAAAATCTGACCATAGCAGTAGATGTCCTTGCCTTCACCGCTGCAGTATTCATTACAAATGGGATTCCCTGCTATGAAGCCCACCGTCTGGCCAGTTTACCAAAGTCTACTATTGCATTAAGGTACGCTGAACGTCACCTACACACTCTTTGTGTAGCATATGGCATAAATGTGACTTTCAGGTGCACAATCCCCAGAAATGATTGCCTCAGTAGGAACAGCAGTCCAAGGAAATCCAAAGACAACCTGCACATCCAGGAAGGAAAAAAGACTAGGGGGATAGAGGGAGGGAGTGAACACTGCAGCAGTAAAGGCAAGGACATCTACCATTATTGTAAGATTTTATTCAACTATACTATATCGTTACATTCACCACTGCAGTATTCCTTATTAATGGGAGAGTGACAAAGCTCAAGAAGAGACTTGGAAGAGGAAGCAGCAGAGCCTCCATGAAGCCATGAAGAATGGCAGCAGCAAAACCAGCTCTAGCGATACCATCCAACTGGTAATGTCAGGTAAAGGTGTGCACAGAAGTCCAGGTAGCAGATTCAAGAATAGACTTAGTGTCTAAGGCTTTAAAAAAGCACCAGAAGAAGCCACAGCTCTAGCAGAATGAGCCTTTACAGAAGAAGGAAGGCTCTCACCACGAAAAGAGTAACAAAAGGAAATAGCATTTGAAATCCAAGTGGAAATAGTTTGTTTGGAAACAGCCAAACCTAAAGACCTCGGATGAAAAGAAACAAACAACTGCTTTGATTTTCTGATTGTGAGCTGTCTATGCACATCTAAGGTATGCAGCACTCAATGACTGTTAGATCGAGGAGAAGGGAAAAATAGGCCAATGATGACTGATTAAGTGACAACTCATTAACCACCTTGGGCATGAAGGAAGGATTAGTACACAAGGAAATCCTGTCATGAAATATCAAAAAAGGTGGACAAGCCATAAGGGCTTGCAACTCAGACACCTATCTAACAGAAGTAAAAGCTAACAAAAGAACTGTCTTCCAAGAACAATGTTGCAAGGAAGCTGAAACAGCAGACTCAAAAGGAGCCTGATTCAATTTTTCCAGAAGAAAATTAAGATTCCAGGGAGGAGGAACAGGCTTCTTGGGAAGTTTAATATTAAGGACATCTTTAAGAAATTCCTTAGCCTCAACTCTAGAAGCTAATGGGGGAGTTAAACACAGACAAGCAGAAAGAAATGGTAAGTGAGCCTTAATAGAAGAATAGGCCAAACCAGCATTGAGAAACTCACACAAATAAGACAGAACCAAAGGAAAGTACAGTTTTGTACCTACCATAAATGTAGATGTCCGAACTGGATAGCATCTGCAGTCATAACAACTGGGTTGTCCTGTCGTCAGGCAGCCCTCCGGTCGGCCGGATTCCAAAGTCCGGGTCCGGCTTCGGCTGATGTCGCACTTCACCCGACGTCATCTCTGTTGGTCTTCGGGTATAAAGGCATCAGCCGACGCCATTTTCCTCAGTGTTTCTTGCCCCAGATGCCAGTTGCCCTCTTGGAAGGCTAAATTTTGGGTAAATGCCAATGTTTCCAAAAAGATAGAAGGCAAACAAAAAATAAGCATGTATGTACATATATACAAACAAATACACCATAAGAGACTCCCCCCCGCCAGCTAGCTATTAGGAGTGTAAATACCCTAGGAGTACCACAGAGGGGAAGGAGGGAGGGTAATCCTGACTGCAGATGCTATCCAGTTCAGACATCTACATTTATGGTAGGTACAAAACTGTACTATGTCCTTCATGGATGCATCTGCAGTCATAACAACTGGGTAGAATACCATAGCCAACTAGGGGAGGAGGAAGAATAGATTATGGTGTGGTTAGGATCCCTTGCAGTACAGCAGTGGCAAACCCTGCTCGGGATCTGGAATACAGAGGTAAATTATAATGCTTGGCAAATGTATGCACGGAGGTCCAAGTAGCCGCCTCAATAATGTCCTTGGTTGCCACTCCTCGTAAGAAGGCTGTGGTAGTGGCTGTTGCCCTTGTAGAATGAGGCCTTATGTTCTGTGGAATTGGTTTTCCATGAAAGGAGTAACAGAATCGTATGCAATTTCCTATCCATTTGGAGATTGTCTGTTTGGAAATCGCTTTTCCTTCCCTTCCTGTTGCATAGGCTACTAACAGCTGGTCAGTTTTTCTGTTACTTTTGTTCTGTCCAGGTAGTAGCGTAGCTGTCTATGTACATCCAAGGTATGCAGCATTCTTTCCCTCTGTTTTGTGGGTTTGGGAAGAAGGTAGGTAGGTGGATTGCCTGGTTTAAAGACACTCTGGATACCACCTTAGGCATAAATGTAGGATTAGTCCTCATGGACACTCTATCTTGGTGGAAGATTAGGAAGGGTTGTACTGCCATTAGGGCCTGAAGTTCAGAAACCCTTCTTGCTGAGGTTATTGCCAGTAGGAAAGCAGTTTTCCACGATAGATGCTGCAGGTCTGCTGTTGCTGCTGGTTCAAAAGGTGTGAGTGTCAACTTTTCCAGCACAAAGTTCAAATCCCAAGCTGGTAATGGTGGTTTCCTAGGATGTTTTACATTCTTGATTCCTCTGAGGAACTGCCTGAGTAAAGGATGTGAAAAGACAGGTGGATCAAAGCTGTATTCTGCTGAAATAGCTGATGCATGTATCTTGATGGAGGAATAGGACAGGCCTGTATGTAGAAGCTCTGCCAAATACTCCAGAATGTTAGCAATGTCTATATTGGACACATCTTTTCCTCTTTCAGCACTCCAAATGACAAACCTTTTCCATTTTCCTGCATAGTTCCTTCTTGTTGAAGGTCTGCGGGCTTCAAGGATAATGTCTTTAACCCTTTGGGAAAGCTCTGGATTAGTTGCTGCTATGTGATGTTCCATGCAGTCAGTTGCAAAGGTTTTAGGTTTGGATGCATGATGCTGTAGTTGTTCTGGGTTAACATCAAAGGCATCAGGGGTATTGGCCATATTTTGTCCCGAGACATGCTCCTCAGCAATGGGTACCAGTGTTGTCTTGGCCAATTTGGAGCTATCAGGGTTATCCTTGGATGTTCCTCCTTGATTTTTAGTAATACCTTGTGTATCAAGGGAAGAGGTGGGAATGCATATGCTGTCAGACCTTTCCAGCTGAAAGAGAGCGAGTCCACTTTCCATGCAAGTGGGTGGAACGTCCTTGTGCAGAATTTTTTGAGCTGGTGATTGAGAGGGGAAGCGAATAGATCTATCTGTGGCATTCCCCATTTCTTTGAGATGGCCTTGAAGATGTCCGGGTGTAGCATCCATTCGTGAGCATCCGAGGTGGTTCTGCTTAACATGTCTGCTAGAGTATTCTCCTTTCCTGGTACGAACATTGCCTGTAACTGGATGTTGAAGCTGAGCGCCAGGTTCCAAAGGTCCAAAGTCATTCTGCATAGGGGGTATGAATGAGTGCCTCCCTGTTTGTTGATGTACCACATGACTGTGGTGTTGTCTGTCCTTATCATCAAATGTCCTGCTTTGAGGAATGGTCTGAATTTTTGGATTGCCAGCTTTACTGCCAGCATTTCTTTTAGGTTGATGTGCAAATGGAGCTGGTCCTGTGTCCACAATCCTTGCACGCATTTGTCCAGCATGTGAGCCCCCCATCCTAGGTCTGAGGCGTCTGTTGTGATGGTTTGGCTTGCTTGATAGTTGTGAAAGGGTAGGCCTGGATTTGACTGGCATGCTTGAGCCCACCATAGGAACTCCTGTTTTAGGCATGGGATTAGAGGAATTTCTGCTTCTAGGCTGTGCCTGTGTTGGGACCATAAATTCTTTAGGTACCACTGTAGTTTTCTCATATGTAGTCTGGCATGTGGAACCAAGATTATGCAGGATGCCATGAAGCCCAAGGCCTGTAGAACTTTTCTTGCTGTTAGCTTGTTCTGTTTTGTTAGTGCCAAGAAGTAAAGAGGGAGTTCCTTTTGTTTTTCTGCAGTTAGGAATGCCATTTGTTTTACTGTGTCCAATTCCGCGCCCAAGAATGTCCTTGTTTGGGATGGTATCAGCCTTGACTTTTGTAAATTGACTGTGTATCCCAGTGCTTGTAGCAAGTAAATGACCCTTTGTAAATCTGTTGTCAGCTTGCTTTTGTTGTCCCCTGTAGCAGACAGTCGTCCAGGTATGGATAAATTTGGATTCCTGTAGTCTGCAGTGAGCGATTACTGATGCCAGGCATTTTGTGAATACTCTGGGCGCAGTAGATAAGCCAAAGGGCAATGCTGAGAATTGATAGTGCTCTGATCCTGCAAGAAATCTGAGGTATCTTCTGCAAATTGGTCGTATGGGGACGTGCAGGTATGCCTCCTTGAGATCTAGAGTTACCAGCCAGCACTCCTTGCCCAGCATGGGAAGAAGTTGCTGGAGGGTCAGCATTTTGAATTTTGGGACAATGATGTATGTATTTAAGATGGACAGGTCGAGAATAGGTCTCCAGCTTTTTTCCTTTCTTGGAACTAGGAATAGTCTGGAGTAGAATCCTTTGCCTTGTTCTGTTATTGGCACTTTTTCCACAGCTCTCATCTTTGTTAGTTGCATTATTTGCTGTAGAGCTTCTGTTTTTTGATTTGGAGGCAGGTTTGGCATTCCTCTTTTGACTGGTAAAGTGTGGAAGTGGAACCGATATCCTTGGTCTATGGTTTGCAGAATCCACTTGTCTTTTGTGATATAGTGCCAGTTTTTCGAAAATAAGGTTAATTTTCCGCCTAATGGTGCTGCTATTTGTTCCCTGGTAGGCAGAGTTAGAATCAAGTCACTGTGCTGTTGTAGTGGCAGTGGCTGTTTCTGTGCCTCTGTTATTACCTTGCCACTGTCGTCCTCTGTAGGCACCCCCTCTGGATTGATTTCTGCCTCTGGGACGTCTATTCCTGCCCCTTTGGGATCTTGTGGAGTCAGGAAAGGACCAATTTTTGGCAGGCCAGTTCCTGCTAAACCTTGGGGTTGAACCTGCAAGAAATCTTTAACTGTTTGTACAGATTTTGCCTTTTCTTCCATTTTCTTCATTACCTGCTGGGCAGGTGTACCAAACAAACTGGCCTTATCCATAGGTGCATCTAATAACTTAGCTTTAACATGATCCAGTAAGACCTGTTCCTTCAGCCATGCATGTCTTCTTATCACTGTGCCAGTCATGGCTGATCTAAATGAAGCCTCCAGTGCATCATAGCCACATTTTAAGGAATGGTTACTAACCTGTTGTATGTTATTTACCATTTCTAATATATATTTCTTATCTATAGAGTCATCAGAGGATAGCTTTTAGTTAACTGATCAAGCATAAACTCTTGGTATTGTATCATGTGAAACTGACAATTTAAAGCTCTAGCTGAGAGAGTAGCAGAGGTGTAAACCTTTTGCCCCATCTGTCTAAAGACCTGGCTTCCCTTTGAGAAGGAATAGGGTTTTTGCTGTGGTCGAGGCTGCTGCCTTAGGCCCCTGGGATATGGTTTCGGGTCTGCAAGTGGGGCCTTGTATAAGTGGTGATGAGTGTCTGGAACCCTGTAAAATCTGTCTAGTTTGACAGGGGCTGGAGGTAAGGAATCTGGTGCAGTGCAGACATCATTAAATGCATCGTCCACAACAGAGAGGACAGGAGGTATAGCTAAAGGCCTGTGTTGTGGTAGGTGCAGAAAAGTCCTAAGTCTTTTCTGGAATCTGAGAAATCCTGCTCCTGCCATTGGAATTGTTCCGCATGGCATGTAAGGTTTCCCAAAGGAGAATTCTTCTGGTGGAGAAGCAGCTGGAATGGATTCTTCAGCATCTGAGTCTTCATAATTGGAGAAATGAGCCTCTGGCTGGTCTGTAATATCAGAGTCCTCCGCGAATCATCAGAGGACACAGGCTCGGGGCTCTGCTCTAGGTCTCTTTTCTGGGGCTGAGAGGCCCTGTCTGGGTGAGATTGAGATCCCCTAATTAAGGATATTAAATCCTCTGCCAGAGTAAGCATTTGTGAACTAGAAGTGGGCCTAGTAGAGGGGGGCTTAACAGGCACTGATTTAGTAGATTTGGCTGCTTTGGCCCTGGCAAAGGCCTTAATAGACATGGCTGCAGGAGGCCTAGCAGCACCACGTGCTGGGGCAGAGACATCCAAAGGGATGGTGTCTGATAAGTCACTAGTAACCACTGTAGGTAAGATTTCTGAGGCCGTTTCAAGTAAGGTAGCAGGAGCCTCAGTGGTAGTCATTGATTCAGCTGTGCTTTGATCAGTTTTCTCGGTTTCGGCCGAAACCGAGACACTCGCGGTTTGCTTAACCATGGTTTCGGCCGAAACCGCGGACCGCGAGTGTCGGTCTTTTTCTTTGCGTTTTTTAACAATCTGGGTAGTCGGAGGATCCGACGGCATAATGTACGCAAAATCTGTGCCGAAAAACTGTTCAGCAAACTCCGACCGACGCCTAAGCGTTCGTCGGTTGAATGAGGCACAGGCTGAACAGGCTGCTACGTCGTGGTCTGGGCCTAAACAAGGCAAACAGTAAGAGTGGAAATCTTTATGAGGTATTTGTTTCCCACAAGTTAAACAGTTATTGACTTTTTCTGACATCGGCTGAGGCAAGAAAGAGTCCCCAACGGGGTACTTAGCTTTTAGAAGTCTTCGAAGTAGTATTCGGAAGTAGTAATCTCTGGATCTGACCGACCGGCACTTGCGAACAGCTTCTGCTTCGGGCGCCACGCGGCAAGAAAGACTGAGGAAAATGGCGTCGGCTGATGCCTTTATACCCGAAGACCAACAGAGATGACGTCGGGTGAAGTGCGACATCAGCCGAAGCCGGACCCGGACTTTGGAATCCGGCCGACCGGAGGGCTGCCTGACGACAGGACAACCCAGTTGTTATGACTGCAGATGCATCCATGAAGGACATCATCCACAGAAAGTGGGTCCATGTCACGAGAAAGACACCAAATAGAAAACCTCTTCCATTTAGACAAGTAGGGTTTCCTAGTAGTAGGTTTCCTGGCCTCCTGCAGGACATGCAGCACATCCTCAGAAAAAAGGTGCCTATGAGGGATCAAAACCCTCTCACCCACAGTGTCATCTGAAGTGTGGACAGGTGGGGATGGATGAAAGACCCCTTGTCTTGTGTGAGGAGACCCACTCTGTAAGGTAACTTGTGATGATTGCCCTTGGCTAGATGCAGAAGTAGAGGGAACCAGTATTGTCGTGGACAAAAAGGAGTCACCAACAAGATTTTGGGAGCATCTTGTTGAATCTTGAACAGGACTCTTGGAATGAGAGGAAGGGGATGGAATGCATAAATAAACATCCCCTTCCAAAAAAATTAGACTGAGTCCACCTTCCATAGCTATGATTCTACGACAGTGATTCTTTGAATGTTTTCCCGCCGATTTATGTATTTAAATCCTTTTGTAATAAGAATTTAACTGGTCTGATGAAGCATTATGCGAAAGCGCTAACCATCCTTTTATATGTGCACCTCTATTAAATTCTTTTACCATACGAACTATCTGGAGATTGTTATTGGAGGCACCTAACATTATTGGTGAACATTCGACTATTCTGGACTTTATGCTCTTCATTGTATTGCTCTTGGTTGGTGTGTTATACGTTATTGTACTTTGCTTTTTACCGAGAGCATTAACCCCAAGTGAATCCAGTGATTCTTCTATTTTATGCAACTATTACATAAAATATGGGACATAATTATGTCCTACAATCTCAGGACATTTGCCATTTTTAATATTTTTTGTCAGGAGAAAACTGCCCAAAGAGGGACTGTCCCTCGCAAAGTGGGACAGGTGGTAACCCTGTAGCAGAGGACCTGGGACTCTGGCACAAAACAGAGGAAGTTGTCTGTTCAGAGGGGAGGCAAAAAGATCTACTTGAGGAGTACCCCACTGGTGAACAGTGTCCAGAAACAGATCCCTGTGAAGCATCCATTCATGAGCTTGAGTGAAGGACCTGCTCAGAGTGTCTGCCACAATGTTCTGATCTGAAGGAATATAAACTGCCTGAACAGTCACTTGATACTTGATAGCCAGATCCCATACCAGAAGTGCCAGCCAGCAAAGAAGGTAAGATCTCATTCCCCCTGTTTGTTGATATACCACATGACTGTGGTATTGTCTGTGAATACCTTGAGAGGCCCTGGAGAGAAGAGAAGATGAAAGGTCTGAAGAGCCAGTAGAAGAGCTCTCATCTCTTTGATGTGCTCCTTCTGCTGATGAGGTGACCACATTTCCTGAGCCCTCAGGGAGCCAAATGTTGCTTCCCATCCAACATCTGAAGCATCTGTGAACAGATCCTGAGAGGGAAGAGGAGGTTGAACAGGGAGTCCTGGATCTAGATACAGCTACTGAATCCACCACAGAAGTTCTTTCTTGAGACACAGGAGAAGGGGAACTGTAAAGTCTAGATGATGTGCATGCTGATGCCACACCAATTTCAGAAACCACTGGAACTTCCTCGTGGAATTTGGCCAGAGGGAGCATTGGAATGGTGTAAGCCAAGAACCCCAGAGCTTTCAGAAACTTTCTGGCTGTAATGGAGGCCAGGGGAAGAAGAGGTTGAAAGTAAGAAATGAGAGTTAAGACCTTTGGCGAAGGCAGGGATGCCAGCATTGGCACCATCTGAATCCTGCAACCCAGAAAGACATGATCCTGTGAGGGAATCAGGGAAGACGTTTTGAAGATTATTGTGAACCCCAGGCTCTGAAGAAAAGACATTGTAAAATGAAGATTTTTCAAAAGGACCTCTGGAGAGGATGCCTGAATCAGCAGGTCATCCAAGTAAGTAACGATGTGGATCCCTTGAAGCCTGCAAAAAGCAATCACAGGAGTAAGGCATTTGGTGAATACCACTGGGGCAGTAGAAAGGTCAAAGGGCAAGGCACAGGACTGAAAATGCCAGGAAGCAACAGAGAAATGCAAAAATCTCCTGATAAGAGGATGGATCCAGAGACAACAGAAAGGCCTGAGGGAACAAGAGTGGAAAAAGGGACTGAAGGGACAACATCTGAAAGGACGGCACCTTCAGAAAGGTGTTTGGATGAGAGAGGTCTAGTGCAGGTCTCCAAGAACCTTTCTTTCTGGGCACCAGAAACATTCTTGAATAAAACCCTTTCACTCTTTGGCATACAGGCACCTCTTAAATAGTACCTTGAGATAAGAGATCATGAAGAACCTCTGGCAAAAAAGGAAGTTGTTCCCAAGAAGGCTGAGGAATGCCCATAAAAGGAGGATGGGAAATCCAGACCATGAAGTACCCCTGCTGAATGATTGACAGAACCCAAGAATCCTGGGTGATTCAGAGACAAACAGGAAGAGAAAGAGAAAGGTGAAGAGAAGGAGGAATGTGGCTGGGAACAGGTGGAGAGTCAGACAGCACCTGGTTTGTTAGGAAAGGAAGGCTTTAGAATCCCTACAGTTTGACTGGCCTTAGCAGGAGGAGTCCATTTACCACCTTTTTTACCTTTAGAAGGAGGGTGAGATTCCCTATGAACAAAGGCTGGCTTAGAAGGGTAGTTTCACTGAAATTTAGGCACAGGAGAAACAAAGACATGCTTAAGCTCCTGTAAAGCATTCTCATTGTCCTGAAGAGTCTTAAATAAACCAGCAGCAGCTTCCCCAAACAAAAGTTTATTATCCAGAGGAGCATCCATCAACTTAGCCTTAACATCATCAGGTAACAGTTGAAGCCTAACCCAAAAATAGCTTCTCAGAACTGAACCAGAAGCAGCAGCCCTAGAAGAGGCATCTGCTGCATCATAACTACATTTGACAGAATGATGAACTACTTGACAGGAAGTCCCTAGCAAGGAAAGAGCAGACAATTTTCTCTCAGAGTCTGGATGATTAGATAACAACTGACAAGCCTGAGAAAGAAGAGCCAACACATACCTAGAGATATGGATCTGATAATTAATAGTCCTAAAAGCTAGGGTAGCTGAAGTATAAACCTTCTTACCCAACCTAGCCATGGTTTTACTATCCTTGACAGAAGGCAGGAACTTGGACAAAGGAAGCAATTGAGACTGCTTATCAGAGGCTACAGACACCACAGAGAGGTCAGCAGCAGGACATTTAAACAAAAAGGAACAATCCTCAGGCACCCTATAAAACCTATCAGACTTCCTGGGAGCAGAAAATCCAGTGCTTTAGAGGCATTGGGAAAAAAATCCAGTAAAGCAGCCAAGACAGAAGGAATGGCTGCATGTTTAGAAGATTCCATCCACAGTAACTCAAAGTACCTCTTATGGATATCCGAAACTTGGGCACAATCCCACTTAAAAAAATCCATCATTCTAGAGATTGTATCTCCAAAGGAGATTTCCTCAGAAGGGTTACCCAGAGTATGAGAGTCCTCCCCTGCAGACCCGTAGTCTAAAGGAGAAGGAATATGGGTAGAATAAGCAAGGGATTTTTCATCAGAATCCAACTCTTCCTCAGAAGAATTCAATTCCCTGGGTCTTTTAGGGGAAGAAGAGGACCAAGGAAGAGCGGGAACTGAAACCCCTTGAGGAGGCCTTAATGACAGTAAAGCACTAAACAACCCCTGAGTAAAGACCTGACACTCACTTTGTGGATCCCTAGAAGCAGAAGAAACATGATTAGTTTTCTGTTTCTTCTTTAAGGGAACATCCGCCCTAGAAACCTGAGAAGGCACTGACTCAGGATGGCATTCCACAACTGTAGTAAGAACTTTTTCCTTAAAAAGAAACTGCAGAACCCTCTAGACCCTTCAGAAACAATCAACTGTGGTTCCCCCCTGAATGTCCAAAATGGATGCCTGTAAAGCCTCCTCAGACATGCCCCCCACCAGATCTTCGCTGGCCTTCAACCCAGACGTGGGAGAGGACTCTGACAATACCTTTTGCACCTTCTTCTTCCCTGACGGCTGACCCACGGGGCAGGAAGTTCCTTTCATAGTATCTTTGGCAAGAAGCTTAAGATGCTGGTTCTCAAGATACAATGAAGGGGAAGAAGCCTACTACAAAGAATTTTAGGGACAAACGCATGACAAATTGAACAAGGTGTATGGTCGTCAGCAGCTCCTAGGCAAAAAAGACACTTATCGTGGCAGTCTTTATGGGGGATCAGTCTCCTACACTGGCATTTACCCTTCCTGAATGACATTAACCCCACCCCCAAACAACACAAAACAATCAGAAAAAGAAAAAAACTCAACTAGATACTTATCTGCAATGGTGAGGACTGCAGCAAATAGGAGTAATCACTGGAATGGCAACAAACAGAAAAACGGCACAAAATGGACAGAGGTAACAAACCAACAGTTAAAAACAGCATTCAGACTGGTGGCAAAGAAATTCTGAGGGGGTCTATATTATAACATCGAAGTCTAAAAACTTTGAATGTTATAATATCGAACTCATTCAATCGAAACACCAGAAAACCGAACAGTCAGAATAGCAAATTTTTTCCCAGGGAAAAAATTCACTGTTCCAACAAACATGCACACAACTCAAGCACACCAAAATAAATAATTCACACACATACACTTCACAAAACCCTACACTAAACCAGACATACACCAATAGCTACCCACTTACCTTAACCCAACCCTAACCCTAAGGTCCCTAACTATCACACACTCACCTTACTCGCTCCCTAACCCTAACTCACCTACCCCACCCTAAACCTCACCGCCACACAATCACACATTTACCTGACCCGCACCCTAACCCTAACTCACCTAACCCACGCCCAATCACACACTCACGTTCATTCGCACACTTACCTTAACCCGGTCCGTAACCTTCGCTCTACAGTGGAGGAAATAGCAAAGCTGCAGAAATGGCCCACTGAATACTTTTCCTCGGAAAGTATTCGGTGTTCTGCAGGTTTGCTATTTCAAGCGTTCACTCTACTGCATTTGATATTACAACATTCGAAGTTTTTAGACTTTGATGTTATAATATAGACCCATTCTGAGGATGGTACACCTGAATGTTACCTTTATGCCCTATGCTACACAAGGAGTGTGTAGGTGACATTCAGCGTACCTTAAAGCAACGGTAGACTGGTAACCTGGCTGGATGGTGGGCTTCATAGCAGGGAATCCCATTTGTAATGAATACTGCAGCAGTGAATGTAAGGACATCTAGTGTGATGGTTTCTAGAGCAACAAGCAGTTATCTATGAATAAGTATCAGCTTAAGGTACTTAGCAATTATTTTGTATTTTGACTTGAACACGGCACTTGACTAATGCTGGTGAACTGCATATTTCTTATAAGCTGAAGTAGCTGAAGTTATATAAAATATCTATCCTAATGTTTTAACTGTTGGATTCTTATGTTTGATCCAGAAACACTACAGTATCCGAGTACTTAGTAATGAAGCAAAAGATAGGTGCAGGTCTCCAGACCATACCTCTCAACGTCTTAGAGCAAGAAATCTGGACAAAGCCATATATAAAAGTGGGAGAAGGGCCCCAAAATAGGGCCAATTTTTAACTATTGCTCTTACAGACTTAGAAAGTTGATAGAATAATGGGTTTTGCATTAGCATGAATTTTCTGAAGGATATGAAGTCTGAAACTCAAATGTCTATCATTATTTTCTAACGTCAGTCTTTAATGATATGTCACTAACTTGCCAGAAAACCACAATTTTATGAAGAATGGACCAAAAATATGAGGCGAAAATCTGGACATTCTGCAAAAGTCTGTACACTTGAGAGGTATGCTCCAGACAGAGCTTTATTTTCAGGGTATAGGCTTTAATTAATAAGGCAAATAAGACAATGTGAGCAATAAGTAGCACAACAATAAAACAAGATTATAATAAAGTGCAAAACATTAACAAAAACTGTTCTGAGCAACTATAACAAAGTTTAAAATATATTTAAAAAGTATACAAGGAAACACCTAATGAGCAAACAGCATACCAGTAAACCAAAACTTAGCAATAACAAATGGGGGTATACAGTACCAGTTTAATATATTGCAGCTGGTTAATATTGCTTGATAATATTAATTTATGGTACAGCAGATGAGTGTGTAATCTCCAAGCAGACTGAACTATGTATATACAATGACACTGTAAAATGTTGCACATAATGCAATCTAGTTCTACTTCAATGAATAAGAATGAATAAAAATGTTTAACAATGAACCACAATGTCCCGTAAAACTGGAATTCAGACACTTGGTGGACATAATGAAGAAATTAAAACCAATACATCTAAAATACTCACTCGAGTCTAAAATGGGGGGGGGGGCATTAAGGTATGTATTGCAAAGTGCAAGGAAAGATTTAGTTGTGACTTTGAGTTTAAAGTTCCAATTCACTCGTATGCTTACTGTGTAAAGGATAACTTTTTATCATGTTTGACGAAAACATCAGTGCGGTTGTTTTATTAAACAAAAGACAATCCAACATAGTAAAATAAAGATATCATTACTTATATGACTTCCTTACCTAAAAGTCAGTGGAGTAGGTAATTTTGCAGCAGAATGGCTGAAGTTACACGTGGTTTGTTGATAAAGAAGGCACAGTTCATGTAAGACAAATATTAAGGCCATTGTTGTGGCAATAATTTAGTTTGCAGCATCATCCAAGAAGCGCTGGATGAGAAGATAATGGAGGTGGGTGCAGACTAAATCCAGTTAACTGGGCGCTATTGTACAGGCCAAAACAATAAGGGATCCAGTGAGGATTTAAAGAGCATTTTTTTCCTGTGGGTTGATATTTTTTTCTTTTTTGTGGATAATAATGCAAAAGAGTATAAAAACTTAGGAAATGTAATCAGAATTAAGAATAAAGATGCAAATCAAAACAGTGGTAAAAATGAATGGTTAACAGGAGAAATAAAGAATTAACATGAAAGGTGGCAAAACGTGGGATGAACAGTAGGGTACAAACAGGAGGCAGTAGTATAACTTGACTGTATAGCAGTGGTACCCAAAAGAAGTTGAAAGAAATTAGGGGATGAAGTTAGAGGGGTATATAAAGTCATTAGATAAAATTAGTGACAACGGTGATTTAGTGGATTTTTTGGAGGCAGTCATAATAAACAAAAATTCTGCTCAATGATAATGAAATACAAAGACATACAAAAAAAAGAATATGCAATTTCAAAAGCCGTATTAACAAAGTAGAAAATAAACATGTCTGTTTGGAATGTATAAATGATTTTGGAGACAGTTAAAAAATAAGGGGATGTGGTTTAGTAGACATTGAAAATATGACTTGCTATGGACTGTATGTAGGGGCTGAGGGTTGAACTCAAGACAAGCATGATGTTTTTAATGCATATTTTATAAAAACTATGGATAGAAAGAATAAAACATGGGATTCCAGGATGATAGCGAGAGACTTCGAAAAGTATGCAATGGCACAAGGTTAGCTCTTTAAGAAATGGAGGGGAAAAAGGATTGTAGCTATAAATGGAAAAAGAGGGTGAGAGAAACTGTATGATTAATTAGATCCCCTGTAGTATGTCTCTTCCTAACTTGATGAGGAAGTAAGTTCACAATTTCAAGTCATCGAATCTCAACTCAAAGCAAACATAAAATTTAATACTTTTGCAAGGGCCAGGCTGTCCTATACATGCAACACTGGGGGTGAAGGGACATCCTACAGCCCCTTGCTTAAATATACCAACTTTACAACTGCATACATATGGAGAAAAAAAAAGCATCACAGTGAATCAATGCCAGTGTACAGACAGAATTCAGACCAGCAGTGATTTTCCATGGTAAACTCCACTTGTTGACATAAAGCCAATAAGTTGAACCCCATACACTGAGTACTTTTTAGCTAGTAGAATATATATGTAATTAAGGCTGCAAGAAAAGAATGTGAAATGTTATGTTGATATTTGTATTTTTTTTTTAGAAATACTGAAAAAAACAGGCACTTTCAGTAAGTGTAAAGGATAATTTGCATCCATCTAAATTACCGCCATCAGGCAGATGAAACCTTAGTTTAACATCTCTGGTTCCTCAAGAGTACAGTCCTCTCCAACTGCAGTGTAACAGGGGAACATGCATCCAAGCATGTGATACAAGAACAGAACCCATAGCCTTTCACTCTTCCTGACAAGAAATATGGGTATGCTATCTGATGGATTGTTGAGACAGAAAAGAGAGCATCTGTCCTGCAACTGTGATCTGGTTATTTATGCATTTATTGTTATAATGAATTATCAGACACTTGCACTGTAAATCATAAGGATCACTGCTGCTGCTAGATTCAGACATTTGTACAGGACGAGTACACCACAGTGCAATGTATGTGCTCCTGAAGAGCTGTTAGGGTTTAGCATTCCCTGAAGAACTGTTGTAGGATATCATGTTATTGCCCTAAGACTGGACATCCAGTGTGTAGCATTTTGAAAATGAATGTGTGGATGAACATGTAACAACTTTGGAGGTACTTTGAACAGATACTTTCCAGAAGAAGGTGTGATGGTAACTGCGGACCAAGTAGAGAGAACCTTAACCTTTCTAGAAGGTGTTTCTTGTACTTATAATAACAAAAAGGAATGCAGTTAGTTAACTACTTGGAAAAAAATAGTGGTGTAAAATCTTACGATAACCATAGATGTCCTTCTCTTCTATATGCTGCAGTATTCATAACATGAGGGAGTCTGCCTCTGGCTGACTCGAATGTCCAGCACAAAATTCTCAGTGCTACTGTAAGGTCCACACATCAGCTAGCTTACATTAGCCATAAAGAGACAACGGTTATAAAGTGGACATCAGCACGTACCAACCTCAGAACTAAATGCCGCAAAATACCAGCCTGATTTAAGTGAGGAAAACATATCACCAGGTAACAACCACGCATCAGAGTGAAGGTGGGGGGGGCGGGCACTAATACTGCAGCATACAGAAGAGAAGGACATATATGGTTATGGTTAAGATTTTATGCAACTATTCTATGTCCTTCTATTCATATGTTGCAGTATTCATAACATGAGGGAGAGTGCCAAAGCTCACACAAAGGAAGAATTGGGCGGAGGTGTATAAGCATTTTCACAAAGCCATGCAGAATAGCAAACCCAGCCGTGGACCTGGAAACAACATCTAGTTTATAGTGTTTGGTGAAAGTATGAACCAGGCAGCAGCCTCCAGGACAGAGCAAGTGTCCAAGCCTTTAAAGAAGGCCCCAGAGGAGGGCACTGCCCTAATGGAACGTGCCCTCACAGAAGATGTAAGGCGCTTTCCATTGGCTAAGTAACAGAAAGAAATAGCTTTAGAAAACCAAGAGGAGATATTTTGCTTGGAAACGGGTTGACCCAGGGCCCTTGGGTGATAGGAAACAAACAGACATTCAGACTTACAGATGGATTTAGTTCTGTACATGTAGTACCTGAGTTGCCTGGATTTAGTTCTGTACATGTAGTACCTGAGTTGCCTGTGTAAATCTAAGGTGTGTAGAATCCTCTCACTGAAGGATTGAGGAGAAGGAAAAAAGGTTGGAAGGTTAATTGATTGAGGGATAACTCATTAACCACCTTGGACATAAAGGAGGGTTTAGTGCATACAGAGACCCTATCACTGTGAAGGGGAAGTAGACATAAGGGCTTGTAACTCAGAGACCCTTCTGGCCAAAGTAATTGCCACAAGAAGAACAGTTTTCCAGGTGCAAGGTTGCGGGAAAGAGGAACTTGTTGGCTCTAAAGGAGCTAAGGTAAGTTTCTCCAAAACAAAATTGAGATCCCAAGGAGGTGGAACTGGTTTCTTTGGTGGTCTAATGTGTAGGACACCTTTTAGGAGCAGTTTAACTTCTAATCTGGAAGCTAAAGGTGGTGTCATAGGCAGACATGCAGAGATAACAGAAAGATGGATTTTTACTGAGGAGTAAGACAGCCTACTCTTCGTCAATTCACACATTTAGGACAAGACCACTGGGACATCCAATACCAGTGGTTGTAGATCCTTTTTGAGACACCAGATGGAAAACTTTTTCCATCTGGAAACATAGGATTTCCTAGTAGTGGGTTTTCTGGCCTCTTGCAGAACCTGAAGCACATCATCAGAAAAAAGGTGTCTGAAGAGAATTAAAACCCTATCACCCACAAGGTCAGGTTTAGAGCTGACATCTGTGGATGCACTAGAGTTCACTTGTCCTGTGTGACCAGGTCCATACTGTAGGGTAACTTGTGGTGATTGCCCTTAGCTAAATGCAGGAGGGAGAACCAAAGCTGTCTTGACCAAAATGGGGTCACCAACAAAATTTTTGGTTGGTCCCACTGAATTTTCAACAGGACATTTTGAAGAAGTGGGAAGGGGGGGAACGCATACAAAAACATCCCCTTCCAAGAAAAGGATAGAGCGTCCACCTTCCATACCATGGGATGTGGGAACCTGGCACAACATTTGGGAAGTTGTCTGTTCATGGGAGAGGCAAAGAGATCTATTTGAGGTGTACCCCATTGATCGACCAGATCCAGAAACACATCCCGTGTAACATCCATTCATGGGACTGAGTCACTGACCTGCTGAGAGTGTCTGCCACCACATTCTGCACTGAAGAAATGTAAATAGCCTGAAAGGAGACTTGACTTTGCAAGGCTATCTCCCAAGCCCTCAAAGCCAGTCTGCACAGGAGGTAATACTTTGCCCCCCCCCCCCCCGTTTGTTGACATACCAGAGAACCATTGTGTGGTCTGTAAACCACCTTAGCACTCCTGGAGAAATCATGTGCTGGAATATTTTGTGGGCAAAAATCAAGACCCTCATCTCTTTGATGTTGATGTGCTCCATTGTTTGGTTTGGACACCAGACATCTCTGACCTTCCAGGATTTCAGTGTTGCACCCAACCCCATATCTGAATCATCTGTGTACAGATCCTGAGTGGGAAGAAGAGGTTGTAAGGGTAGTCCTGGATTCCTTGCCACCTGAGGAATCCACCAGTTGAACTCCCTTTTCAAGCAGAGAAGGAGTAGAATGACAAACTCTAGAGGATGGGAGTGTTGCATCCAAACTGCTCTCAAGAACCACTGAAATATTCTCTTGTGCAACCTGGCTAATGGGAGCATGGGAATCGTAGAGGCCCTGAAACCCAGGAGGTGTAGGAAGTCCCTTGCAGTCAGAGATTGTTGAGATAACAGGTCCTGGAAATAGGAAGTTAGAGACAGAACCTTATCTGGGGGTAGACAGGCTAACATCCTATCTATAGGAATTCTGCAGCCCAGGAAAATGTGGTCTTGAGAAGGTGTCAGGATTGATTTTTGATAGTTGATTGTGAAAACTAGCTTTTCCAGGAGAGATATCTTAAAGGAGAGGTTTTCCTGAAAGATGTCTGAGGATGGAGCCTGGAGGAGAAGGCCATCCAAGTATGGAAAAATATGTACACTTTGTAGCCTGCACTAGGCTATGGCAGGAGCTAAACATTTGGTGAAGACCCTCAGTACCATAGACAGTCCAAAGGGTAAAACACAGAACTGAAAATGTGAGGAAGCAACAGAAAAATTAAGAAATGTCCTGAAATGTGGGTGAATGAGAACATGAGGATAGGCATCTTTGATGTATAATGACACCATAAAGGCCTGAGGAAAGATAAGAGGGAGAAGGTGGGTAAAGTCAACATGCAAAAGGACGGGACTTTCAGAAAGGTATTTAGATGGGAAAGGTCCAGAATAGGCCACCAGAGAGCATCCTTTCTGGGAACCAAAACCATCCTGGAGTAAAATCCCTTCCCCACTTGAAAGAGAGGAACCTCCTGAACAGTGCATTGAGAAAGAAGAGTGGCAATGACCTGTGAGAAGAATTCTAGTTGATCTTTTGGTGGTTGTGGGATGCCCCTGAAGGAGGGTAGAGTTTCCCAAACCATGAAATATCCTCACTGAATGATGGAAAGGACCCAAGAGTCCTGTGTTATTTGAATCCAAAGCAGGGAGAGGAAAGAGAGAGAGAGAGAGATGAAGAGACAAGGGAGTGGATGTGTCTGGAGGCCGGTAGTCACAGATTACCTGGATTGGCCTGAAAAGGTCGTTTCTGAGAAGGAGTGGAAGAAGCAGACTTAGAAGGGGTTTGTTTCCTGAAGTTCCTTTTACTTTTGGAAGAAGTGGCAAGAACTGATTTTCGAACAAAGGTGGTTTTGGTGGGATAGTTCCTCTAGAACCTAGGGACAGAGGAGACAAAGATGTGCTTTAAATCCTGGAGCTCCTTGCCTTTTTCTTGAAGTGATTTAAAAAGTTCTGCAGCCAAGATACCAAATGAGGCTTTGTTGTCCAGTGGGGCATCCATTTGATTGGCTTTAATGTCATCAGGCAGGTGTTGAAGCCTGAGTCATGAATACCACCTCAGAATAGACTCAGATGCTGCTGTCCTGGCAGAGGCCTCCACGGCATCATAACCACACTTGATAGAGTGCCTTGTAACCTGGGCAGAAGAATTCAGAATGGAGGAGAGCCTAGCCTTTGTGGGTGAGTCAGGGAGCTCAGAAAGGAGTTTCTCTGCATCTGATAAGAGAGCAAAGGAGCATTTTGCCATATGCATTTGATAACTGATTGCTCTGAAGACCAAAGTTGGAGAAGTATATACATTTTTCCCCAGTGTCTCCATGATTTTGCTCTGTATCCGGGTGAAGCAAGGAGGTGGAAGACAATAATTTGGATGTCTTGTCTGCTGAGATAGAAATAGTAGCAGGGTCTGCTGAAGGTGCTTTAATGAAAGATTTGGAGTCCTCCGGCGCCTTACAAAATCTATCTGGGCTTTTGGGAGCTGGAGGCTGGGAATCTGGCTATTTAGAAGCACCTGTAAAGGCATCTAAGAAGGTCGGTAGGACAGGTGGAATGGCAGATGGAGAAGGGGAATCCATCTGGAGGAGGTCATAGTACCTCTTCTGTATGTCAGACACTTGGGACCAATCCCACTTGAAGAAGTCTTTCATCTTCGA
Source organism: Protopterus annectens (assembly GCF_019279795.1). Taxonomy (NCBI): domain Eukaryota; kingdom Metazoa; phylum Chordata; order Ceratodontiformes; family Protopteridae; genus Protopterus; species Protopterus annectens. Next base: position 640,597,849 of record NC_056729.1, on the reverse strand, counting down.
AATAGTCTCCCCAAATGAGATATCCTCCCCTGGGGAATCTGTACCATTAAAATCCTCTTCTAGTGAGGCATAACCCAAGGGAGAAGCAATTTGAGTGAAATAAGCCAGTGATCCTCCCCAGATGATTCCTCCTCATTTGAAGAAATTTCCTCCTAGATCCTCTTCAAAGAAGTAGAAGAAAGAAAAGCAGGTGGAGGGATAGAAGGAACTGAGGTCTGACGCAGGACCATAAACGCTTTGAAAAGACTTTGGGAAAAGGCCTGCCACTCTGGTGCTTGATTCCAGGAAACTGGAGAAACATGTTTCTTTTCAGCTTTTTCTTTTTTTGGAGCTTCCAAGTGATGGAAGGTGGATGGGCCAGATGTCAGCCTGCACTCCACCACATCCATAGGGGCATTCTCACACAAGATGATTTAGGTGATGCCACATGGGCCTTCAGTAATAACAATCAATGGTTTCCCCCTATGCCTGAGTCAGACGACTGCGAGCCTTTCACAGCTTCTGCTGTGGAACCCATGGAAGCAGCTTCTTCCAATTCCGGGATGACCTCAGGACCCACATCAGTCTCGAGAGGGATGCCCGAAAGAGAGGGAGCAGCAGAAAGATCAGGCTGAGACTTCTTGGCCTTCTTAAGTTGTGGCTCATTTGAAGGGCTCAACGCCATCTCCATATCTCACACAAAATGCTTAAGACTTTGATGCTTCAGATAAAATTTAAGGGAGGCTAGCTGGCTGCAAAGGGTTTGGGGGACAAAGGCCTTGCAGATAGGACAGGTGATGTGGTTGTGGGCTGGGCCTAAGCAAAACAAGAACTCATGAGAATTTTTATGTGGAATTTGCCTTCCACACTGACACTTGCCCTTCCTAGCTGACATGTAATCAATAAGGACGATACAGTAGCCAATAATTTAAAGAAAAAAAATGCAACGGGGCACTTATTTGAATCCAAGTTCACAACTAAACTGGCAAGCTATGACTGAAGCAAGCGACTGAGCAGGTGGCAGAAAAGTTCTGAGGTTGGTATGTTCTGACATCCACTTTTTACCTGACATCTGTTTATGGCCAACATACGCTAGCTGATGTGTGGCGTCGCATGTACCTTATAGTAGCACTATGACTTTTGTATACTGGCCGGACATTCGAGTCAGCTGGAGA